>NC_090385.1:55655426-55814064 GCF_036365525.1 Heterodontus francisci
TCTCAGAGTAAGTCCGCTGGCGACTGCGCAAATAAAGTAATTGATTTTACCTACACATCCGACTCAGTATATTTACTGAACCAGACTGAAGGCAAAAAGAACTCAGATTCACAGTACCACCTAAATATTGCCAAGGATTATTAGGGGTGGCACACATCATTCCTTTTGCTGACTTAAGAACATAAGAACTAGGAGCAGGAGTAGGCAATTCAGCCCCTCAAGCCTGCTCCTCCATTCAATACGATCATGGTTGATCCCATCTTGGCTTCAACTGCACTTTCCTGCCCGTTCTCCACAACCCTTCAACCCATTACGAATTAAAAATCTGTCTATCTCCTCCTTAAATTTACTCAATGTCCCGACATCCACCGCACTCTGGGGTAGTGAATTCCACAGACTCACGACCCTTCAGAGTTCAGAAGACCAAATCATGCATGAGCCAACATTATTACTGGCCAGGTCTTACAAAGGATGTGAGATAATTTTGTAGGACATGCCATACTTGTCAAATGGTGGGAAAACCACAACCTACCAAAAAACCAGCACCACTAGTACCCATACCAGTGATTGAGGAACCAATTAGCAAGGTATTAGTAGATTGTTTAGGACCCTTGTCAAAAACAAAAGCTGGGCATCAATACATACTTACTGTCATGGAAATGGCTACTTGATTTCCAGAGGCCATTCCTCTGAGGATAAATACTGCTGGAGTAGTGGTAGAAAAGTTAACCCAGTTCTTTACAAGATATGGGTTGCCACTTGAAGTTCAATCAGATCAAGGTTCTAATTTCATGTCCTGAATATTTCAAGTAGTCTTGTGCAATTATGGGATTAGACAGTTGAAATCATCAGCATATCACCCACAGTCACAGGGAGCTTTAGAGAGACTTTCAAAACGATGATTAGAACATACTGTCACGAATGACTGACATGACATGACTGGGATAAAGGACTAGACTTCCTTTTATTTGCCATCAGAGACTCATCAAATGAGTCTACAGGCTTCAGTCCTTTTGAATTAGTTTACGGACATGAAGTAAGAGCTCCTCTCAAACTTACTAAGGACAAATTCTTGCTGGAGTGAATCCTTGCTACTAGACTATGTATCTGTGTTCCGAGAAAGGCTCACAAAAGCTTGTGGTGAGGCTCAGGAACACGTTAAAGCATCCCAAGCCAATATGAAAAAATGGGCAGACAAAAGCCCATGATTTTCAACCAGGGGATGAAGTATTGGTGTTGTTACCATTACAGGGAGAACCATTAAAAGCACGGTTCAGTGGCCCATGTAGAGTGACTGCCAAAGTGGACTGGGAACAGTTATTTGTTGGAAAGTCTACATCAGACCAGTGGGAGTCATTCAAAGAGGAAATAGTGAGAGTTCAGAGCCAACATGTACCCAATAAGGTGAAGGGTAGGACCAACAAGTCCAGGGAACCCTGGATGTCAAGGGACATAGAGGATTGGATAAGGAAAAAAAGGCCGCTTGTGGCAGATTCAGAGCACTGAAAACACCGGAGGCACTAGAGGAGTATAGAAAGTGTATGGGGGTACTTTAAAAAGCAATTAGGAGAGCGAAGAGGGGACATGAAAAATATAGGTGGGCAAGATAAAGGAAAATCCTAAGGCATTTTATAAGTATATTAAGGACAAGAGGATAATCAGGGAAAGAGTAGGGCCCATTAGGGACCAAAGTGGCAATCTGTGTGTGGAGCCAGAGGACATAGGTGAGGCTTTAAATGATTACTTTTCATCTGTGTTCACTATGGCGAAGGGCAATGTAGGTGCAGTGATCAGGGAGGGGATTGTGATATACTTGAAATTATTAGCATTGAAAGGGAGGAAGTATCAGCTGTTTTAGCAGGCTTAAAAGTGGATAAATCCCCAGGCCCAGATGGAATGTATCCCAGGCTGTTATGTGAGCCAAGGGAGGTGATAGCAGGGGCTCTGACAAAAATTTTCAAATCCTCTGTGGCCACAGGAGAGGTACCAGAGGATTGGAAGACAGCGAATGTGGTACCATTATTCAAGAAGGGTAGCAGTGATAAACCAGATAATTACAGGCCAGTGAGTCTAACATCAGTGGTTGGGAAACTATTGGAAAAATTCTGAGAGACAGGATTAATCTCCACTTGGAGAGGCAGGGATTAATCAAGGAGTCAGTTCCGAAGAAGGGTCACTGACCCGAAACGTTAACTCTGCTTCTCTTTCCACAGATGCTGCCAGACCTGCTGAGTGATTCCAGCATTTCTTGTTTTTGTTTCAGATTTCCAGCATCCGCAGTATTTTGCTTTTATATTAGATTAATCAAGGATAGTCAGCATGGCTTTGTCAGTGGGAGATCATGCCTAACAAACTTTGTGAGGCGATGACTAGAAGTGTAGATGAGGGTAAAGCAGTTAATATAGTCTACATGGACTTCAGTAAGGCTTTTGATAAGGTCTTGCATGGGAGATTGGTTAATAAGGTAAGAGCCCATGGGATCCAGGGCAATTTGGCAAATTGGATCCAAAATTGGCTTAGTGGCAGGAAGCAGAGTATGATGTTCAAGGGTTGTTTTTGCGAATGGAAGCCTGTGACCAATGGTGTACCACTGGCATCGGTGCTGGGACCCTTGCTGTTTGCAGTGTACATTAATGATTTAAATTTGAGTATAGGAGGTATGGTCATTAAGTTTGCAGATGACACGCAAATTGATGGTGTCGTAAATAGTGAGGAGGAAAGTCTTAGATTACAGGACAATATAGATGGGCTGGGAAGATGGGCAGAGCAGTGCAAATGGAATTTAATCCTGAGAAGTGTGAGGTGATGCATTTTGGGAGCACTAACAAGGCAAGGGAATATACAATGGATGGTAGGATCCTAGGAAGTACAGAGGGTCAGAGGGACCTTGGCGTATTTGTCCATAGATCACTGAAGGCAGCAGCACAGCGGTTAGGAAGGCATATGGGATACTTGCCTTTATTAGCTGAGGCACGGAATATAAGAGCAGGGAGGTTATGATGGAGCTATATTAAACACTAGTTAGGCCACAGCTGGAATACTGTGTACTGTTCTGGTCACCACACTATAGGAAGGATGTGATTGCACTGGAGAGGGTGCAGAGGTGATTCACCAGGATGTTGCCTGGGCTGGAGTATTTCAGCTATGAAGAGAAACTGAAAAGGCTAGGATTGTTTTCCTTCGAGCAGAGAAGGCTGAGGGAGGACCTGATTGAGGTATACAAAATTATGAGGGGCATTGATAGGTTAGATAGGAAGAAACATTTTTCCTTAGCAGAGGGATCAATGACCAGTGGGCATAGATTTAAGGTAAGGGGCAGGAGGTTTACATGGGATTTGAGGAAAACATTTTTCATGCAGAGGGTGGTTGGAATCTGAAACGCACTTCCTGAAGAGGTGATAGAGGCAGGAACCCTCACAACATTTAAGAAGTATTTAGATGAGCACTTGAAACACCATAGCATACAAGGCTACGGGCCAAGTGCTGGAAAATGAGATTAGAATAGTTAGGTGCTTTATGGCCGGTACAGACACGGTGGGCCGAATGGCTTGTTTTTGTGCTGTATAACTCTATGATCAAAAGAGTGGGTAAGGTAGATTACTTGGTTGACACCCCTGATCACCAGAAGAAGAACCGGTTGTGTAACATCAATATGCTCAAGCAATATTACTGCAAGGAGGAGGATACGCCAGTGCAGACATGTCAGGTAATTGGAACTGCTGAGAAGGAAAAGGATAGTAAGGATGAGGCAGAAGCAGACCTATAAAATTCTCAGATTGAACCTCCAAATATCAGATTAGCAAATACAGAATGGCTAGGAAAATTAGACAATATGCTTTTGCACTTTGAGGCAAAATAGCATGAAGACCTAATCAGGCTTTTCACAATGTTTAAAAGAGTTGGTAGGGGGTAAGCTGGGTTGTGCAACCTTAGCCACACTTGATGTGTGGTATAGGAGAAACCATTCCTTTAATACAACATCTTTGTTACTTAGGTCCAGTCAGACAGGCCCAAGTGGAAACAGAGATACAATGCATGTTGAAGGGCAGCTTAGTTGAACCTAGTCAGGACACCTGGAATTCACAGATTTAGATACCTAAACCGTGTGGGACGGTTCAGACTTGCACAGACTCCAGAAAGGTAACTGCGGTAAAGAAGGCAGACTCCGACCCAAATTCTCATTTAGAAGACTGTATGGACAGACGGGGCAACGCAATGTGTCTTAAAGAGACAGATGTATTGGAGGAATCCAGTCAAATTCCTTTGACACCCCAAGATAAAAAAAAATCAGCTTTTGATACACCGGACAGGATTTTCCAGTGTCAAGTGATGCCACACAAGTTAAGGGGTACTTGAGAAACTTCTCAGAGAATATTGAACCCAGTCGTGGTCAGTGCTCCTAGCTGTGCAGTTCACCTGGTTGAGGGATGGACAATAGGGACACCTGGAAGAAATAACTGGAAACAATTGGAAGACTATGCTTGGAAGTTTGAAATGGGTTAATTGGAACAACCTTTTTAAAATTTAAAGCCAAAAATGTTCTGGTAGAACCTGTTGCTGTAGTCCTAACATTTTAGAAAAAGTGTATATCTGTAAACACAGAAAAAAAATGTGTTTGCGTTTTTTTCAATTTGTATTCTTACATTGTAATGAAATGCATTTTGGGAATGGCGTTATGATCGTGGTTTTGTTTTCGGGAAGTATGCGGTGTGTCTTTAAGTCAGCAAAGGATCAGTGCTGCTTTAAGAAGAAGCAAGCCTCAGGAGTTGCAACCATACAGAGAGGGAACCAACCTATTTCAGCAGGTGCATCCTGGTTGCCTTGGATACAGCCACTCAGAGACCGAGGTTAGATATACAATGTTGCGATTAACTTTTGAAACTAGCTGAAAAACTGGCTTTTGACAGACACAGACACAGACTGTTCTGCCAGCATGTACTGAAAGAAATAGGAGAGCACTCCCTCTGTCTATTTAAACCCTATTTATTATACTCTCTCAAAGTTTTAAAGAAGCTTCAAGCCAGATTAATTTCTTAAAATAAAATAACCAATTACTTTAACTACTGAACTGTAATTGCTGTGTTCATCGCTGGAGAAGAAGAGTAACGCTTTAACTGTTGAACTAGACTACTGACTGTCCTACTGTCGAAGAACCTTTTCTTTCCCCATCGGAAAACTGCGAAGACTTCAAGCAACCTTGGACTGTTTCTGCATTTGAAAGATTCCATTTCAGCAGGAGCGTAAATCTGCAAGGACTTTGTTACTTTTATTTTTAACTGTTGTAGTATTTTAGTTTTTCTAATAAATAGTTAATTTGTTGATCTAAAGATACCTGGTTTGGTTCGCCTCATTCGGGGGTTAATAGATGGTTCAATTCAGCTGTGGATTTCTTTAATTTGGAAAGTTTAAAGTGATATGTTCGGATATCCATGGAGTGACCGGTCTGAATTGACAATGCTTTGCTCCCACCGCAATCAGAATCATATATTTTGATTGGGGGCTTTGACTTGAATGGTCAGTCGCAACAACGTGCATAACCTGGGTTCTGTGTTGCAAACGGATCAATGACTTGCTCAGGTCGGCAAGGATAAGTTGTCTGGGTGAAGCAGTTCCATTGGTTTTCCCCCTAGCTCCATGTCTTTAAAACAAAGGGTGGACAAGGCTTGTAGTGGAATGCGTGAGCAGCCTTGGTGCCATACACTAAATGATTGTGTGCCAAGATGATGATTGGCATTTTTTATGTACTTGAAAGTATCATGCAAAATCCACTGTGGATTGAGTGATGGTGATGCATGTATGCAATGGTTGTGATGCATCTTTTGACATGTCATTATATCTGCACTGTCTGCTGCAGGATAAACGCATAAGGATGAAGTGTCATATCCACTCTTGCAACCATACGTGCACACCAAAGGAAATTGTGTGAACTCATCTGATGCTTAAACTGCCCCTGTTTGTGACTCCACCTGATTGCCCACAATCAGGTCCTGGAACGCCGTGTGGCCCAAGACTCCTCCTCTAGGGAGGAAGATGAACCCAAGGTCCCCTCTTCTTCCACCTCCACCAGCGCAGATCGATCTGCAGGGGTTTAAGATTAGAATCTGGGTCACAAGCTGGTGGTCATGACACAGACACCTCCCAGCAGCTAAGGGAGCATGTGCCAGCCGGGTCCCCTGACAATTGGAGGACTGCTGGGGACTAGGCCCCTGCTCAGTCCCAAGCTCATGATGATCCTCTGTTTGTTGCCAGGAGAAGTCTGTTGGATGTGCAGCAAAGCCATGTGGAAAATATGTCAGAGATGCCTGAGGTCATACATGGCTTAGTGTGTGCCATGGAGGAGTCTATGCAAGCCATGACATCTGCAATAGAAGTCGAACACACCTCAAAAACATGATGAAATTTGGGAATTTCAGACAATAATAGCAGCAGTTCTTATGGCCTCTGCAAATATTTGCTTGATAACTATCTCTGGAGAGGTCTATTGTTCTATAAGGAACTACACACCATGGTACACTTTAGAGTTGGACAGAGACTTTGGGCTAAACTTTTGGGGGGCCTCCCCCGCTCCCCCCCGGAGACAGGAATGGAAGCGAGCTCCCCGATAATGCTAGTGCCAGGTGGCCTGTCAATTTTAAAATGTCGATCCCAGCGCCAGCAATGATCATCAACACTGGGGGTGGAGGGTGGATGGGGAGGATGGGACAGGAATTCCACTCTCCCTCCAATGAATGCCAATTAAGACATTTTAACAGCTCATTTGGAGTTTGTAAGGGTTTGAATTTCTGATTTTGAAAGTGCCGGACAGGTTACCAGCACCTTCAGAAACTGACTAGTTGAAAGCAAGCAGGTACAGAGTGGGGAGCCAGCCATGGCTGCCCCAGGCATCCCCCTAACCCCAGAAGAGGGTCAGCAGGGCAAAGGGGTCCTGGTTACTAGCTAAGGGGTTGCCCTTGGCACTTTGCAGGTGACAGGAAGAGTAGGCACTCATTATCCTGGTTTTGAAGAGGGTTGGCACCACTTCCGGCATCATAGGGGCAGAAGAGCAGGGGCAAGGCTGCCAAGGACAATTGTGTGCACTTGCTCAGAACAAAGGCTCCAACTGGCAATGGGAGCATGACTTTCAGATTTTGGACCCAGTGGCGATGAGGGGCAACACCCTTCATAGGAATGGCAGAGCCCCAGGCATCAGGAGGGCGCAGGAAAGGAAATAAGGGCAGGAGGGCAATAAAGGCCAAATGCTCAACACAGGTTTGACCTCTTCATGGTCTTGACATGTTTCTTAAAGTCAGCATCAGGTTAGTATGACAGGCACCAGCACTCTGAAAAGGATAAAAGTGAGATGCTTCGAGACATCAGTGCACACAGAAGAAGAATCAAAGATCATCAGTCAACAGTGAAGAGACATGTGCCACATTCGATTAGAACCCCACGGACTGATCTACAGCTGGACTGACTGTATTCCACTACCTTTGTTAACTATCACTCTTTGTACTTGTACTCGTGAAATATTTTATTAAATCTGTCGGGCATGTTTCAACTCACCTGTACCCAGAGTACCATAGAAGCGTAGAAAAATTATGCCACAGAAGGAGGGCTTCAGCCAGTTGTGTCCGTGCAGGCTGAAAAAAAACTAGTCGCCCAATCTGATCCCACCTTCCTGCACTTGGTCCATAGCTTTGCTGGTTACAGCACTTCAGATGCAAGTCCAGGTACCTTTTAAAAGAATTGAAGGTATCTTCCTCCACTACTGTTCCTGGCAGTAAATTCCAGACACCCATCACCCTCTGGGTGAAGAAGTTTTTTCTCATGTCCCCTCTAATCCTTCTACCAATCACCTGAAATCTGTGACCCTGGTAATAGACCTTTCTGCTAGGGGAAACAGATCCTTCCTGTCTACTCTATCTAGACCCCTGATAATTTTGTACACCTCCATTAAGTCACCCCTCAGCCTCCTCTGTTCTAAGGAAAACAACCTTAGCCTATCCAATCTTTCCTCATAGCTGCAACTTTCGAGCCCTAGCAACATTCTTGTAAATCTGCTCTGTACTGTCTCCAGAGCAATTATGTCCTTTCTGTAATGTGGTGACCGGAACTGTACACAATACTCCAAATATGGCCTAACCAGCGTTTTATCCAGTTCTGGCATTACATCCCTGCTTTTGAATTCTATTCCTTGGCCAATAAATGAAAGCATTCCATATGCCTTCTTCACCACTCTGTCTACCTGCCCTGCCACTTTCAGGGACCTGTTTATATGGTATATAAACGATACACCATTCATTGCGTATTCCCTTGCTTTATTTGCCTTCCCCAAATGCATTACCTCCCACTTTTCTGGATTGAATACCATTTGCCACTTTTCCGTCCACTCAACCAAACCATTGATGTATTTTTGGAGTCTATGGCTATCCTCTTCACTATCAACTGCATGGCCAATTTTTGTGTAATCAGCAAATTTCCCAATCATGCCTCCCACATTTAAGTCCAAATCATTAATATATACTACAAACAGCAAGGGACCCAACACTGAGCCCTGTGGAACACTAGTGGAAACAGCTTTCCATTCAAAAAACATCTGTTGACTACCACCCTTTGTTTCCTGGCTGTTGGATCTCAGTTTTTTATGATCTCATGGGTTACACGAAAAGAGACAAAGTCCGACTGTAGCTTTAAGAAACTTTATTGCAGTACTTAATTGTTACATCTTCAGCAAACTTAACAATGAACTGAACTCAAACTAAAAGCAACACATACACTGAACTAACCTAAAACTAAAAGCAACACACACACTAAACTAACCCCCGAACTAACCCCCGCTGAACTGAACTAACTCTTCGTGCCAAATCAAGCCTTATTATAGTTATTCATACAAATCAGTAACACCTACTCTTTGTTCCCAATTGGTCTACAAACTTCTGCAGTTTCTTGGTGTCGGGGTCTGATTGGGGTACTGCCTTGTCATCCTCTCCTCAAGCAGTTTCTTATTCGCCTATCTCATTGGAAGGTTGGGCTGATTGTCATACAAAGGGTTAGTCTTCGGCAGCTGCAGCTGTTCTGCTAGAATTTAGCTGGCTAGTCTATTTCTACTGATAAGTTGCCTCTGCAGCCCTGAAGTTATGAAGTCATTTCTGATAAGCTGTCTCTGCAGCTCCAAGGTTAGCTTGTTAGCAATACATGATTGATTAATTATTTCATCTTAAAAGTCCCCATATTATTCTGTTCTCACAGTCCCCCCTTTGATTCTTCAAAACACTTTTAAGAATCATTCCCTTGATCCCACCTGGGTCTCTATTTGTCTAGAAACAGCCTTCAACACCCAGAGGCGTCGCATACAATACGTTGCCTGCTTGTGCCACAGGAGGGGCCAGCGGGTGCTCTGTAAAGGCATAAGTTTTGCAGGTGCTTCAGTTACTTGTTTACAACATAAAAGGTGGTACACTTGTACAATTACAATTTCATTTAAGCATAATTGATTGTACAAACATAATACAATTTCATTCGTAAAGTACATTGATCATTCATTCATTAATTTTAAGTATATATGAAAAGGTTATACAATTACCCTTTTATGGCATAACTAATTGTCTCTCCTTTTATAGAGCAAGTTCGAACACTAATTGCTTTTCGGGTAGCTGTCCAACCTGTGTTCATACATCCTCTCACATTGCCTAATTAATTTCTTAAGTTGCCAAATTAAGTCTAACATATAACACCATGATACCCAAAACCACTATGGGACATGGGAGATAATTCTAAACCAGGGGTGTATCTGCACGTCTGACCCCCAGTTCCATTAGTCCTCATGCCAGGTAGAATCATTTATCTCGTCAATCTCATCTTGTAGCATCTTCGACTGTTGTTCCAGATTGTAGTATACTACAGCAATGACTTCTAGCTACTGTCTCTCTTTACCCAAGCATGTGGGCAATGGCTGAATAGTATATTCATATTCCCGGAGGTAATTTGTCAAATCCTCCTTAATACTTTCTGTCACAGTTATCGTTTCTGTCTTTTGTTTATATATCTCTACCAACTCCATCTTCCCTAATCGGGTTGGTATTTGTGGGTTGAACCAAAATGTACTTTGCTCACCGGACAAGTCCGTTTATGTCCATACTGGTACTCCTTTGCTGTGGTGGTTAAGCAATATCTCCCCTTTCCCATATAGGCCACATGGGTTAGCCCTGACAATGCTTTCCTAGTTTCCATGGTGCAATTTACAGTGGCATTAAATCCATATTTTGATTCTGCCGTTTTATATATAGGATGAGGATATATGACCATCTGGTTTTCCAGACTATACTCAGACAATGGACAATGTTGTTCCAATGACCTCTTTTCCAATTTCCACAACATAGGGTAATATATCATAGTATTTTATGTAATCTTTTCCCCTTATCACCCCTATATTTTCTACTTTGTATAATTGCATCCCTAACTTATCTCTCAGAATTACAGGTATTCCCAACACTACTCCAATACTCATAGATCCTGTATTTACACATTCCTGACCTTTCCATACCTTAAGTTTTCTGAGTTGGCACCTGGTAATTTTATCATTTGTGTGACTAGCTGAGTATTCCAACTGGGTGTCATTGATCCAAACTGGTACATGACCCGCATCAATTTGCCTCCAATCTGAGATATTCAATATTACCGGTACCAACTCAAGCTTTATATTGTCATATACAATTTTATTCATTTTTATCATCGCAAGTCCATTTTCTGGTCCTGCAGTTAAGGCAGGGCAAGGGAGACCAGTCACTGTGGCTGCTGGGTCGTAACCTTACTCGTCAGTAATTCGGATGGGGGGGTAATCATGGGGGTTGGTGCTTCTTGTCCGTTTAATCTCACAACCTGGAATAGGAACTGTTCTTTTTTATCTTAGAGTTTTAATATCTTGCGCTAGGGGGAGTTCGAGGATTGTCTGCACTCACTTTTGCTCTGTCTCATGCTTTCCCTGTGTTATTACTATTCCCAAATAAGAAACCTTTTCCTTCATTATCTGTGCCTATTTCAGCTTAAGTTTCACTCTGACCTTCTGGAGGAAGGTGGAATATCGATGAATTATTATAAAATCCCTGGGAGAGACACGTCCAGAAGTACTGTTGTCCCTGGAACGTAAACGCAAATTTATATTGACACTCTTGTGCCAGTGGTATGGACCAGAACCCATTGTTAATATCCAACACAGTAAACCACTTAGATTGTTTTGTTTTTTATTTTCTAAAACTTTGATTGTCCTCTTAAATATCAGATATATTTCCCTTTGAGTGCTTTAAATAACCACTCATATCAATTAAATTTTGTTTATTGATTCCAATTTCTTATGCCCAGACTTGGTGGTATTTTTTGTACGTTAAAGACAGAAGTGCTTGCAACTATCTCTCCTTCTCAAGCACTTTGTCTCATTGATAAAGATGCTGTGGTATTTGATGTCTGCAATTAAATCCTTAAATTCTCAAAGCTGCTAGATCTCTTGCTGTGGCATCAGTTCGCACATGGCCTTGGAACCTGCCGTCACCTGCTTAAAAAAAACACAAAGAATCCATTGTGACTCTGCCCCTGAGCCCAGTGGGTTAATTTGTCCACTTATATCTGTTCTCAGCTGCGTCACTTTACGTAACCTTTTTTTTGATCGAAAAGAACTACTCCATTTTAAACTTTTTTTCAATCCTTTTGGTATCCTTAGGGTTTGAAAACAAAATCATTAACTTATCAACTTCAAAGGAAAGCATCTCCATCAGGAAAGACAGCATTATATATCAAACTGCAATTGTTTTCAAATTTTTAGCATCTTTTCTAAGAGGTTCCTAATGCCAGGATTTTTTTATATCAAAGATGCTTTCACATTCCAATTCACTGCAATAAATATTTAAAAATCAAAACTGCCAATGTTATATGAACGAGTCTTGTGTCCGGAACTGAGGACTCCTCCAAAACATGACATAATAAACTTGAAAGTTCATTGTGGCCACAAATGAAATTTCCAGTTCTTCAACTTAGCAGGTCAATTAACCTTAATATAAACTTAACTCAGACTTATTAACTTACAATACTTATTAACTACACACAGAACAGAATAGTACGTGCTTTTTTAAAAAAGATATGTAAATTACGTCATTTTTCTTGTTCTTTCTTCAGGCACCTTTTCAAATGCCTGTAATAAAACCAAAAACTAAAGGAAAAGTTATTTAACATTCTTAACACAAAAGATTTAACACCAACTCCTTACACAAACTTTAAACAGGAGTTCTTTCCTGTATCTCCTTTGTTTATCCTTCCCTCCCTTAAACCAATATCCAATTCCTGACATTTGCTACTTAAACACAGTCAGTAAAACATGTCTTCAAGTTTAGACTGCAAAATAAAGCAATAGCAGAGTTTCCAATTAAAGCAGTGTTTTAAACTTCAAATTGGATTTTTGCCAGACGTCTTCAGACCTTCAAGGCTGAAGCTTATCTCTTAGAAAATTGTTCCTTGCCTTTTCATGGTTGCAAAACCAACTTTTAAAATAAAAATAAAACTTTAAACTTAAAATATAATTCAATTTTATATCCCATTACTGGGTGCACAATTTTAAATTGAAATTAATACACTCAACAATCACTTTTCTCACCCATTCAATTCCAAACAACTTAATAGACCCATGCTTTCAACATTAAAGCCAGACAACAAAGAGTTAACGACAGTCAGTTCTACAGAACACAAGTTGTACAGAACACAAGCTGTACATCCCAGGGACATTCAATTCATTCGTGGAAGCTTCCAACATTCACACATTCAAATCAAAGACACAGTAAATTGTTTTTATTCTAAAACATTGTCTTTTATGTCACTCTGCCATTAACTTTGTCATGGAGTCCTCTGGCCTTTATCAGCCAAGGACTATTGTGTCCGTTCTTTATTCTTACCCAAACTCTCTTTATATCTTCCAGGGACCCCTGTCCTGTGCAGGTGCCATATTCTTGCCCAATTTCAGTGTACGTTTTCTACATATTCTTTCAACTGCCGAAGTATTTCATCTTCGGGAACGTCAGGTGGGGCCCACCCCCCTTTGTCAGTAGTTGGTAACTGTCGGTTGCCTTCGTCTGTCATTTTATCCATTCAGGTAGGGAATTAGGTCTCGAGTCGTCAGGCTTTTCCGCCAAGTAGGTATTTAGTCAAATACCGCCAAGTTAGACGTCTAGAAAGGGGGTCTCGAGCCACACAAGAAAGGGTATTTCCGTCAAATACCGCCAAGTTCGGGATTGCATGGCAGGGAACCGAAATTTAGACAACGACCAAGGACTTTTAACACAAAGAGAAGTCCTTACCTCTGGGGCGCCGATATAGGTCCGATGTCTGTGGCTTCGGTCTTTATCCTCCAGCGATCCTGCCGACTACGCCAAATTGTTGGATCTCAGTTTTTTATGATCTCATGGGTTACATGAAAAGAGACGAAGTCTGACTGTAGCTTTAAGAAACTTTATTGCAATACTTAATTGTTACATCTTCAGAAAACTTAACAATGAACTGAACTCAAACTAAAAGCAACACATACACTGAACTAACACTGAACTAACCTAAAACTAAAAGCAACACACACACTAAACTAACCCCCGAACTAACCCCCCCTGAACTGAACTAACTCTTCGCGCCAAATCAAGCCTTATTATAGTTAATCATACAAATCAGTAACACCTACTTTTTGTTCCCAGTTGGTCTACAAACTTCTGCAGTTTCTTGGTGTCGGGGTCTGATTGGGGTACTGCCTTGTCATCCTCTCCTCAAGCAGTTTCTTATTCCCCTATCTCATTGGAAGGTTAGGCTGATTGTCATACAAAGGGTTAGTCTTCGGCAGCTGCAGCTGTTCTGCTAGAATTTAGCTGGGAAGTCTATTTCTACTGATAAGTTGCCTCTGCAGCCCTGAAGTTATGAAGTCATTTCTGATAAGCTGTCTCTGCAGCTCCGAGGTTAGCTTGTTAGCAATACATGATTGATTAATTATTTCATCTTAAATGTCCCCATATTATTCTGTTCTCACACTGGTCCTGAGCCAATTCTGGATCCAACCTGCCACATTCCCCTGTATGCCATGGGCTTTCATTTTACTGACCAGTCTGCCATGCAGGACCTTGTCAAATGCCTTACTAAAGTCCATGTAGACCACTTCCACTGCACTAAATCCTCAAAAAACGCATTTAAGTTAATAAGACATGACCTTCCCTTAACAAATCCATAGTGACTATCCCTGATTAATCTGTGCCTTTCTAAGTGGCAGTTTATCTTTTCCTCACAATAGATTCTAACACTTCACCCACCACTGAGGTCAGACTGACCGGCCTATAATTATTTGGCCTATCCCTTGCACCCTTTTTAATCAATGGTACAACGTTTGCAGACCTCCAATCGTCTGGCACTTCTCCCGTATCTAGTGAGGATATGAAGATGATCCTCAGTGCTGCCGTTATTTTCTCCCTGGCTTCCTTTAACAACCTGGGATGCAATCCATCCGCCACTGGTGATTTATCCACTTTCAAGGATGTCAGAACCTCTAATACTTCCTCTCTCATTATGCTTATCGAATCTAATATTTCACACTCCTTCGCTTTAACTACAATGTCTACATCAACCCTCTTCTTAGTGAAGACAGAGACAAAAAGCTTATTATGAACCGTGCCTCCATCTTCTATATCCATGCATAAGTTCCCTTGTACATCTCTAATAGGCTCTACCCTTTCCTCAGTTATCCTCTTGCTTTTAATGTATTGATAAAACATCTTCGGGTGTTCCTTGATTTTACCTGCCAATAATTCTTCATGTCCTCTCTTGGCTTTTCAAATTTCCTTTTTTACTTCACCCCTGCACTTTATATACTCCTCCAGGCTTTCTAAAATATTAAGATTTTTGTGATCGTCAAAAGCTTTCTTTTTCTGCTTTAACTTACTCTGTAATCTTCTAGATAACCAGGGGGCTCTAGATTTGGCAGTACCACCCTTTATCTTTGTGGGGACATGCCTAGACTGTGCCTGTAGTTTCTCGCTTTTGAATGCCTCCCACTGGTTTGCCACTGATTTTCCTTCAAGTAGCTGTATCCAGTCCACTTTCGCCAGGTCACCTCTCAGTTTCGTAAAATTTGTCTTTCCCCAATTTAGAACTTTTACTCCAGTTTTATCTTTGTCCTTTTCCATGATTTGCTAAAACTTACTGTACTGTGGTCACTATCTCCAAAATGGTCACCCACTGTTACTTCCTCCACTTGCCCAGCTTCATTACTGAAGGCTAAATCTAGATTTGCACCCCCTCTCGTTGGGCTCGTTACGTGCTGTCTAAAATAGTTCTCTTCAACATAGTTCAAGAATTTTGTCCCCTCTGTGCCCTTCACACTGTTTGTATCCCAGTTGATATTAGGGTAGTTGAAATTCCCAACTATTACTGCCCTATAGTTTTTGCACTCAGAAATTTGCCGACATATTTGTTCTTCCACCTCCCTCTCACTATTTGGGGGTCTATATTACACTCCTAGTAATGTGGGTGCCCCTTTTTTATTTCTGAGCTCCACCCATATGGCCTCATTTGATTATTCATTTAGCATACCATTCCTCCTCAAAGCTGTTATTGATACCTTAACTAATAATGCTACACCCCCTCCTTTTTATCTCCCTCTCTATCCCGCCTGAAAACTCTAAATCCAGGGATGTTGAGTTGCCATTCTTGCCCCTTCTTAAGCCAAATTTTCGTTATAGCAATGATATCATGTTGCCCTGTGTCTATCTGTCCCCTCACCTCATCAGCTTTATTTACTATACTCCCTGCATTTAAATAAATACCCTTTAACACTGCCAAATTTCTGTGCCGCACACTTTTTAACCTTTGCTTTTATTGTCTTTCAAAGTCACTTGCTAATTTTCTGCCTCCTGTTCCCTGCCCTGAAATTGTCCTATCTAAGGCTGCACTCAGGTTCCCATCCCCCTGCCAAGCTAGTTTAACCCATCTCCAACAGCACTCGCAAACCTTCCTGCAAGGATATTTGCTCTGTGGTCAGTCACAAATGGGTCTTTAGTCCAGATTTAGCCGGAAACATACACCTTCCTCCTTCCCATGCACCTCCATGCAGCCGGTAACCCGACCCTGTCCTCCCCTCCACCCTCCCCCACTCCTCCATGCATCCGATAACTCCCCTTGTCCTCCTCATTTACCCTCCCTTGCTCCTCCATGCACCCGATCACCACAACCTATGTCCACCCCTCCGCCCACCCCTGCTCCTCCATGCACACTAACCCCCACCTTTTGTCCTTCCCTCCTTCCTCCCCTGCTCCTCCATTCACCCGGTAACCCCATCTTTTGTCCTCCCCTACTCCTCCATGCACCTGGTAACCTCACCCTGTCCTACCCTAGTACCCACCCCAGCTCCTGCATGTAGACCCACCCATACCTTTGCCGCCATCCCCTTAGAAGAGCCACCCTTGCTGGTGTCGAGCCTGGAGGTAAACATTCATTCCAAAGTTGGTGTTCTTTTTGCCGATGAGATCAAGAAGGAAAAACACTGACCTCAGACACAGCTGCACAAAGCCAACTCTGGCACGGCACGTTCGAACCAACGTGAACCGGGTGGCTGGGGAATACTGCTCGCCGTTCACTTAATCTGGCAGGTAGGACTTAATTGGAACTAAGTGCAGGTTAATGAATATTCATGATATGGTAATAAATGCAAAACTGCAATCTGCCACCGTGAGTGGGCAGTCCCGGAATGCCGCAAACACACCGCTGACTTAATTTCGGTAAAAAGTACCACTGCCAAAAATCCGAGAAAAAAAACTCACGCTTGATTAACTCACCCCGCACGCCACAAAATCCGCTCTTGTTGGGCCCATAAAATTCCACCCAAAGTGTTTTTTCATATGCTGCTACATAACCTTTCACTCAGTACAATCCAGATACAGTTGTAAATACTTTAGCAAAAAATGTTTTGCTTGCCTCAGGATATCCAGAAGTTCCAAATAAACCAGATTGAAAATATTTTCTCTAGGCTTCAGCTATTTTCTTTTTTTCCCCTAGACTGTGAGTGTTGGCAGGCTATTTGATTGTGGAGGGCATCAAAGCCAAGTCCACATCCGATATAGACACATGTTCCAGTGACGGTTACTGGACAGTAATCAGAAGCAGGAAGCCTGGCTGAATCTTTTCTCCTCCTTCCTCTAAGTTTTCTAAAATTAACTGCAGCACTCCAACTGCTGGCCCAGCTGGTATCGGCTGACTTGGCACAAACCAGGCAATTGAACCCGGGTTCTCGGTCTCTATGGTTGAGTATCTTACCTGAGTGTGCCTTCATCCAGTTTACTATAAAGGGAAGATCAGCAATTCCCATTCAGTGATTTAATTTAAAAGGCAGAACATGTTGCAAAAAGGAAAAAATTTAGGACTAACCTGATTGAATGTCAAAAATGCACTCTTGCTTTCAGCTGAAATGTGTTTATGTTTGATCTGCTGAGACCTCTCTCCAACATAGTGTAATTGTCACATTTTGGGATTTTTAATCATTTCCTTTTCTTCATGGAAAGAATTTAATTAAAGTTAAAAAATTAATTCTCACTGGTTTAAAAAGCTACAGATACAGCACTCAAATTAAAAGGCGCTTAATGAGACAGGCATTATAGATGGCAAACAAGTATTCAAATCCATTGTCGAGGTGAAGAAGATTCTGTTCATGTGGGTATTATATGAAGGGAGTAATTTTCAATTGCAGTGAGGATGGCAAACTGGCAGTAGCTTATCCGCCATCCATTATACACCCTGCTCGATTTTCCTTTCCATTAAATTACATGGGGAAACAATTCTGGGGCAGCTTAAGAAAAACTTTTAAAATGTTGTGAAATTTTAATTTCTTGCACTTGCAAAGTATATTTGGTCACTTTACAATTGACTGGACTCAACCCAAGGGCCATTCAAAACTTAACCCAAGCCCTATGTCTCCTCAGTCAGGAATGCAATGCCATTCCTGGTACCTGGTGTTGCTAAGATGTTAACCATGGAAAATAGGTTGGATGCCAAGTTTCCATCATTAAAATTCAATTAGGATATGCAGGTGGGTGGAATCAGTATTCACGATCACTTGAAATTCCCAAAAATTGAGGGGAGGCTGGGGACCGAGTGTAACCCTGTGCATTTCCTGCACCTGCCTTTCCAGGAAAAGCATAAACATTTAGAACATCTGGCTCATGGATTAATGCCATTTATATTACAAAGAGTCATATAATATAGTGGGTTGTAACATGCAAAATCTGTCCTTCATCCAGCACAATTTATGCCTCACTGATACTCAGGGCTGAATTTTCCCAGCCCCGTTGAGATGGACTGGGAGGCAGAAGGGCTGATAATATGGTGGGGGAAGGCATCAGGAGAGTAGTTTGTGTCCTAATACTGTCATGGCACTTTACCAGCAGTGGGAACCTCAGTGGTGCAGCCACCCACTGGGCAGTCAATTGAGTCACTTAAAGACACAAATAAGGGCTTTTCCCACACCCATGGGGATTTTTCCCAAGAAGGGGGCTGCTACTGCATGGAGAGACTGCCAAATGAACTCTCAAGACCAGCCAGTATGTTTTTGGGAGGTCTTCCTTAATGGCCACTCGATGACCCATGGAGGGGCCTCCCGGCAGCAATGGCTGCCCTGAAGGCGAAGACTTTTTTTTAATTTCCAAAATATACTTTATTCATAAAAATCTGTAAAAATTACATTCCAAAACAGTTTAAAACAGCATCAAATCAAAAAATACAAACAGTGCAAAGGTGATCAATTTCCTTCTATACAATCATGAGTTGCCTCACAACCCTTCCATTTCATTTTCATGCCATATACATTTTTACATTTACAACACACAAAATTTCTCCAATACAGTTCGAGGGGTTTCCCATGAATCCAGCCCCTCAGTTCAGCTTGGTGGGGGGACCTTACACTGTGGTCTTTCCCCATTGAGCCTTTGCTGCGGCTGCCCCAAGCTTTAGTGCATCCCTCAGCACGTAGTCCTGGACCTTGGAATGTGCCAAAATGCAACATTCGGTCGTGGACAACTCTTTGCGCTGGAAGACCAGCAGGTTTCGGGCAGACCAAAGGGCGTCTTTCACTGAGTTGATGGTCCTCCAGCAGCAGTTGATGTTTGTCTCGGTGTGCGTCCCTGGGAACAGCCCGTAGAGCACAGACTCCTGTGTTACAGAGCTGCTTGGGATGAACCTCGACAAAAACCACTGCATCTCTTTCCACACCTGCTACGCAAAGACACATTCCAGGAGGAGGTGGGCGACCGTCTCTTCCCCACCACAGCCTGAAGGCTAAGACGCCGCTGCTGTAATGTGACCCTGCTCTTCTAATCACTGTGGCTTGCCTGCGTGGATCTGCAGAAAAAGAACTTACATGCACTTTGAGGGCGTCGTCTCTAAATGTAAAACTGTAATTGACATGACAATTGTGAAAAGGAAGGGTTGGGAAGGAACTCATGACAGTATTGAAGGAAACTGATCTCCCTTGCAATGTTTGTATTTTTTGGTGCTGTTTGGAAACTGTCTGGCAATGTAATTTTTACAGATGTTTATGAATAAAGTATATTTTGGAAATAAAAAAAAAGTCTCTTTCATGTGACACCCCAGCAGTGGCCGAGGCTAGCAGTGGTGCTGCTGAGCTGCTAGCCCTCTGATTGGGCTGCCCATGTCTGGGAGGCGGGCCACAATCTTCTATTGGATGGTGGTCCCGGCAGTGGCAGGGAACAGGAGGCAGAAAATTAGCTGCTGGAGAAACGCCTCCCCCGGGTCCTGCTAACTGCCTTTGGTCCTGCCGGCAGGACTTCTGCAGTGCTGACAAATTCACCCCTCAGTTTCTATTGATTCAGAAACTAAAAATAACATGCAAATTGGGAACAGTCTGTTTAACTGTTTATTACATGGACCACTTGACTACTTTGTCTACTTCTTCAATGAAGAACCAGTCTACACTGGCTATTTAAATGGTCCAATAGTTATGATGCAGATTAGAACTCCAGCAATCGCTATCATTCCATCCCCACCTTTTTAAAATTGGTTCCTTGTTAAAGGTCGAGACAGACATATCTATCAGCAGAAAAACTGATAAAATATTCAGGAGGGATGAAGCTTTTAAAAGAGGGGAGGTATATTAATGAAAATTTCATTGTAGCATTAGAAAATAAGGATGTATAAAGGGGTTGTGCAAAAAGCTGAATCAGTTTGGCTACAGTTAAGGAATAAGAAGGAAACTATGACTCTGTTGGGAGCATATTATAGACCATTAAATAGGGGAACGGAGGCAGAAAAAAAGAAAAGTATAGAAATTTGAGAGGGATCTTTATGACTCAACAAAAAGGTAAGAGCGATATATAGAGGGGGAATGTTCTTCAATGGACTCATATTTTTAGCCCAACAGAAAGGAGGTTGTGATGCAACTTGTTCCAGGAAATGAAATGGAAGGGTTAGGTAATGTGAGGGTGGGGAAACACTGGAGAATTTATGACCATGACATAATTAGCTTCGCTAGAAGAACTGAAAGGGTGAGGAAACAGTTAAAGTTGAAACTACTTGTCTGAAGTGGCTCATCACCACCTTCTCAAGGGCAATTAGGGATGGGCAATAAAGCTGGCCTAGCCAGTGACGCCCACATCCTATGAAAGAATTAAAAAAAACTAAGCAAATTTCAATCAGATAGCGAATGGGAACACCACCATCTGCAAGTTCGCCTCCAAGTCACACACCATCCTAACTTGGAACTATATGGCCGTTCCTTTACTGTCACTGGGTCAAAATCCTGGAACTCCATTCCTAACAGCACTGTGGGTGTACCCACCCCACATGGACTGCAGCAGTTCAAGAAGGCAGCTCACCACCACCTTCTCAAGGGCAATTAGGGATGGACAATAAATGCTGGCCTGGCCAACGACGCCCACATCCCGTGAATGAATAAAAAAAAATTAACCAATTTAAACCAGAAAGAAAAATGGCAAGTAAGACGGTGGACTTACAATCGGAAACTTTCAAACAGGAGGTGATTAGGGTTCAAACTAGACAGATAACCACAAGAAATTAAAGGGATGCCCCAAGACATGGAATTCCATGGGTAGTAGAAAAATTAAAATGTTAAAAGAGCCAAATGGCAAATCTGTGGACAATTATCCAAAAAAACCTCAAATGGTGTATAAAAATATGGAGAAGAAGCAAGAAGGAGTGTAGAGAGACTAAGTATGGGTATGAAGAAAGACTGGAAACTAAAATAAAGGGAAATAATAAAAAAGATTTTCTTAACACATCGAAACATTCTTGGACAAGCTGAACTTATACAAATCATCGGTTAAGTTACAGTTAGGATTTAATGGAGAATTCTGCTCTGGCAGTCCCAGTACAATCTGAGAGTCCATGTCAGGAAATTGTACACCTCAGTTATAGTTTTTTGCCGATTAATTTCAATGTTTAGAAATAATGGGTGGGGTGCACAAATTCATAATTCATGCGCTCACTCATTAACTGCAGTAATAAACTGTAAATGTTCCCTCTAAGTTATCTATTTCAGATACTGACTTTAAGAAGCACGTCAAGACCATGAAACAATTGAACCTGTGTTGAGGGTTTGGCCTCTGTTGCCTTCCTGCCCTTCATTCCTCTCCTGTGCACTCCTGATGCCTGGGGCTCTGCCATTCCAGTGAAGGGTGTTGTCCCTCACTTGGTTCAAAATCCTGAAGTCGAGGCCCCATTGCCAGTTGGAGCCTTCGTTCTGAGCAAGTGGTCGCCAATTGTCTTGGCAGTCTTGCCCCTGTTCTTCTGCCTCCATGATGCAGGGGTGGTGCCAAACCCTTTCAAAGCCGGATGCTGAGTGCCCACTCTTATTGCCACCTGCACAGTGCCAATTACATCCTCTTACCAAGTGACAGTCCCTCTTTGCCCCACTGACCTTCTTCTGGTGCCGGGGAGATGCCCTGGGGCAGCCATGGCTGGCTCCCCACTCTGTACCCACTTGCTTTCAGCTGATCAGTTTCTGAAGGTGCTGGCAAACTGTCTGGCAGTTTAAAATTCAAAAATTCAAATCTTTACAAGATCTAAATGAGCTTTTAAAATGTCTTAATTGTCCTCAATTGGAGGGAGAGTGGGAATCGTGTCCTACCCTTCCCCACACTGGTAATTATTGCTGGCACTGGGATCGGCATCTTAAAATTGACACACCAACTGACGGCAGCATTTTTAGGGACGCCCCCCCACCGCTTCCATTCCTGTCTCCGGGAGGGGCGTTGGGGGGGAGGCGGGGGAGGCCCCCCGGAAATTTAGCCCAAAGTCTCTGTAAAACTGCAAAGTGTACCATGGGGCAGAATTTTATAATCCCGCCACTGAAATCAGCTGCGGGCGAAAACAATGGCAGCCCACCTGTGCGGCTCACACGTCATGGAGCCACCGCGATCCTAAGCGTGGAAGCTCATTTAAATAGCCGGGGCGGGCCGCCACCCCCGATCACACGGAGGGGGCGTGCTTTCCATCCAGGGCAATGGCGCCAGTTGCCTGTGTGTAGGCGCTGATGCTATTTTGATAGGGCTTTGTGCCCTACCGTTAAATTTAAATATTTAAAGCTACAGTGAATAGAAAATTGAGAACATTTATTTTGCCTCATTCCTACCCGACCAGTAACCATAAAATTAATTACTTTCCCTCTCCCCCCAAAACACTGACCTTTTTCAGCTGACCTTCTCCCCCAAACTTTCATAAACTTTAACCTCAAACACTTCCCCTATTAATTTCAATGGTTTGAAATGATGGGTGGGGTGCACACATTCATAATTCATGTGCTCACTCTGTGCCTACAGCAACGTAACAGTAAATGTATCTATTTTTAATGCTAACTTTAAGAAGCATGTCAAGACCATGAAACAATTGAACCTGTGTTGAGGGTTTGGCCTCTGTTGCCTTCTGCCGGTTTTTCCTCTCCTGTGCACTCCTGCGGCCTGGGGCTCTGGCATTCCATTGAAGGGTGTTACTCCTCACTTGATCCAAAATCTTGAATTCAAGCCCCCATTGACAGTTGGAGCCATCATTCTGTGAGACCAAGGTGAACCTGCGAGGAGACAGGCACTGGCGAGCGGGAGTTCCAGCGGCTTAAAAGAGGCTGCGAGAGGCCAGGGAAAGACCGAGACCAAGGCAGACCTTCGAGGAGACAGGCACCGCGAGCGGGAATTCCAGTGGCTTAAAAAAGGCATACTCTCACACACTCTCACAGGGACAGCGAGAGAGTTCCACAATTGACATCACAGTTCAGAAAGTGAGCGTTGCAAGGGGAGGCAGCTGATTGGTCAGTAGGAACAGGTGGGTATTTGTACCCTTTTTTACTACCTTCAATAGCTGAAGTAAAAGTAAAGGTAGGGATTTTAGGTTGTAGTAGATAGTGTTTGGAGTAGAATAAGGTCCCTAGCTTAACCAGTACCCGAAATTAAAGGGAGTAACTAAGGAGCTTAATTGAAGGCTAAGTCATAGCAGGAGAGCTCAGCCCTGTTGCATGCTCCTCCTGTGCTATGTGGGAAATTCGGGACACTTCAAGTGTCCCTGGCGACCATGTGTGCAGGAAATGTGTCCAGCTGCAGCTACTGGCTGACCGCATTGCGCAGCTGGAGCTGCGGATGGATTCACTGGAGCATCCACGATGCTCAGAAGGTCGTGAATAGCAGGTTTAGCGAGGTAGTCTTTTTTAGCCTCCTTGTCTCGAGAGACAATGGGTAAGTGCCTAGAGGTGGTCAGTAGTTTGTGAAGCAGTGCCTGGAGTGGCTATAAAGGCCAATTCTAGAGTGACAGATTCTTCCACAGGATCTGCAGATAAAATTGGTTGTTGGGGCTGTTACACGGTTGGCTCTCTCCTTGCACTTCTGTCTTTTTTCCTGCCAACTGCTAAGTCTCTTCGACACGCCACTCTTTAGCCCCGCCTTTATGGCTGTCTGCCAGCTCTGGCGTTCACTGGGAACTGACTCCCACAACTTGGGGTCAATGTCACAGGACTTCATGTCGCGTTTGCAGACATCTTTAAAGTGGAGACATGGGCGGCCGGTGGATCTGATACCAGTGACGAGTTCGCTGTACAATGCGTCCTTGGGGAACTTGCCATCTTCCATGTGGCTCATATGGTGGTCACTCTGCAGGTAATGGCTGCAGAGGCAGAAAAGGGATGGGTGACCACCAGGTGGAGTAGTAAGCACAGGCAGGTAGTGTAGGAGTCCCTGTGGCCATCCCCCTCTCAAACAGATATATCACTTTGAATACTGTTGGGTGGGGATGGCCTCCCAGGGGAAAGCAGCAACAGCCAAGTTCGTGGCACCACGGATGGCTCTGCTGCACAGGACGGGGTGAAAAAGAGTGGCAGAGCCATACTGATAGGAGATTCAATGGTAAAGGGAACAGACAAGAATTTCTGTGGCCACAAATGAGACTCCAGGATGGTATGGTGCCTCCCTGGTGCTAGGGTCAAGGATGTCTCGGAGCGGCTGCAGGACATTCTGAAGGGGGAGGGTGAACAGTCAGAGGTCGTGGTACACATTGGTACCAATGGCACAGGTAGAAAGAGGGATGAGGACCTGCAACAAGAATTTAGGGAGCGAGGTAGCAGATTAAAAAGCAAGACCTCAAAGGTTGTAATCTCTGGATTACTCCCGGTGCCACGTGCTAATAAGTATGGGAATAGGAGGATAGAGCAGATGAATGCATGACTGAGGAGGTGGTGCAGGAGGGAGGGCTTTCGTTTCCTGGATCACTGGGTCTGTTTCTGGCAAAGGTGGGACCAGTACAAGTTGGATGGGTTGCACCTGAACTGGAACGGGCCAACATCCTTGCTGGGAGGATTGGTAGTGCTGTTGCAGGGGGTTTAAACTAATTTGGCAGGAGGATGGAATACAGAGTGGAGTTACAGTACGGGGTGATGCACAGTCAAATATAGAAGGGAAACGGAGTCAGTCTGGAAGGCAGAGCAAATATAGACCTGTAAAGGCACAAGTGAATAATGCAAGGTTGGATTGCATCTATTTTAATGCAAGGAGTCTTACTAGTAAGGCAGATGAATTGAGGGCATTGATTAGCACATGGTATTATGATATTATTACTCTCACAGAGACATGGTTGAGGGAGGGGCAGGACCGGCAGCTCAATATTTCAGGGTTCCAATCTTCAGGTGTGACAGGGGAGGGGGTAAAAGAGGAGGTGGCATTGCACTGTTGATCAAGGAGTCAATTATTGCGGTGAAGAGGGATGATATCTTAGAAGGTTTCTCAAATGAGGTCATATGGGTAGAACTTGAAAGCAAAAAGGGGACAATCACTTTGCCGGGAGTGTACTACAGACCTCGAAGCAGTCAGGGAGAGATGGAGCAGTAGATATGTAGGCAAATCTCAGAAAGGTGTAAAAATAATAGGGTAATAATAGTAGGGGATTTCAACTTCCCCAATATCAACTGGATAGTCTGAATGCAAAAGGCTTAAAGGGGGTGGAATTCTTAAAATACACAGAGGAAAACTTTATGAGCCAATACATAGAAAGTCCTGCAAGAGAAGGGACAGTACTGGACCTAATCCTAGGGAATGAAACCAGACAAGTGGTAGAAGTGTCGGTGGGGGAGCATTTTGGGGATAGTGACCATAACCCTGTAAGGCTTAAGGTACTTATGGAAAAGGACAAAGATGGACTGGAAATAAAGGTACTGAATTGGGGGAAGGCTGATTTTAATATGATAAAACAGTATCTGGCCAAAGTGAACTGGGAGCAGCTACTTGTAGGAAGGTCTATATCAGACCAGTGGGAGTCATTCAAAGAGGAAATAGTGAGAGTTCAGAGCCTACATGTACCCGTTAAGGTGAAGGGTAGGACCAACAAGTCCAGGGAACCCTGGATGTCAAGGGATATAGATGATTGGATAAGGGAAAAAAAGGAGGCTTATGGCAGATTCAGAGCGCTGAAAACAGCAGAGGTACTAGAGGAGTATAGAAAGTGTCGGGGGATACTTAAAAAGTAATTAGGAGAGCGAAGAAGAACATTGAAAAACACAGGCGGGCAAGATAAAGGAAAATCCTAAGGCGTTTTGTAAGTATATTAAGGGCAAGAGGATAACCAGGGAAAGAGTAGGGTCCATTAGGGACCAAAGTGGCAATCTGTGTGTGGAGCTGGAGGACCAGGGTGAGGTTTTAAATGATTACTTTTCATCTGTGTTCACTATGGTGAAGGACGATGTAGGTGTAGAGATCAGGGAGGGGGATTGTTATATACTTGAACATATTAGCATTGAAAGGGAGGAAGTATTAGCTGTTTTAGCGGGCTTAAAAGTGGATAAATCCCCAGGCCCAGATGAGAAGTATCCCAGGCTGTTATGTGAGGCAAGGGAGGAGATAGCAGGAGCTCTGACAAAAATTTTCAAATCCTCTGTGGCCACAGGAGAGGTACCAGAGGATTGGAGGACAGCGAATGTGGTACCATTATTCAAGAAGGATATAAAGGATAAACCAGGTAATTAGAGTCTGGTGAGTCTAACATCAGTGGTTGGGAAACTACTGGAAAAGATTCTGAGGGACAGGATTAATCTCCACTTGGAGAGGTAGGGATAGATCAGGAATAGTCAGCGTGGCTTTGTAAGGTAGAGATCGTGTCTAACAAACTTGATTGAATTTTTCGAGGAGGTGACTGAATGTGTAGATGAGGGTAAAGCAGTTGATGTAGTCTACATGGACTTCAGTAAGGCTTTTGATAAGGTCCCACATGGGAGATTGGTTAATAAGGTAAGAGTTCATGGGATCCAGGGCAATTTGGCAAATTGGATCTAAAATTGGCTTCGTGGCAGGAGGCAGAGGGTGATGGTTGAGGGTCGTTTTTGTGAGCGGAGCCTGTGACCAGTGGTGTACCACAGGGATTGGTGCTGGGTCCCTTTGCTGTTTGTAGTGTACATTAATGATTTAGACGTGAATACAGGAGTTATGATCAGTAAGTTCGCAGATGACATGGAAATTGGTGGTGTAAATAGTGAGGAGGAAAGCCTTAGATTACAGGACGAGATAGATGAGCTGGCAAGATGGGTGGAGCAGTGGAAAATGGAATTCAATCCTTAGAATTGTGAGGTGATGCATTTTGGGAGCACTAACAAGGCAAGGGAATATACAATGGATGGTAGGACCCTAGGAAGTACAGAGGGTCAGAGGGACCTTGGTGTACTTGTCCATAGATCACTGAAGGCAGCAGCGCAGGTGGATAAGGTGGTTAGGAAGACATGGGCAGCACAGTGGCACAGTGGTTAGTACCCTAGCCACAGAGGTCCAGCGACCCGCGTTCAGTTCTGGGTACTGCCTGTGCGGAGTTTGCAAGTTCTCCCTGTGACTGTGTGGGTTTCTGCCGGGTGCTCCGCTTTCCTCCCACAGCCAAAGACTTGCAGGTTGATAGGTAAATTGGCCATTGTAAATTGCCCCACGTGTCGGTAGGTGGTAGGAGAATTGTGGGGATGTGGTAGGAAATATGGGGTTAATGTCGGATTAGTATAAAATGGTCAGTTGTTGGTCAGCACAGACTTGGTGGACTGAAGGGCCTGTTTCAGTGCTGTATCTCTAAATAAATAAAATATGGGATACTTGCCTTTATTAGCCGAGGAATAGAATATAAGAGTAGGAAGGTTATGATGGAACTGTATAAAATGCTAGTTAGGCCACAAATGGAGTACTGAGTACAGTTCTGGGCACCACGCTATTGGAAGGATGTGATTGCAGTGGAGAGCGTGCAGAGATTCACCAGGATGTTGCCTGGGCTGGAGCATTTCACCTCTGAAGAGAAACTGAAAAGGCTAGGATTGTTTTCCTTAGAGCAGAGAAGACTGAGGGGAGATATGATTGAGGTATACAACATTATGAGGGGCATTGATAGTTTAGATAGGAAGAAACTTTTTCCCCATGCGGAGGGGTCAATAACCAGGACGCATGGATTTATGGTAATCGGCAGGAGGTTTAGAGGGGATTTGAGGAAAAAAGAATTTCACCCAGAGGGTGGTTGGAATCTGGAACACACTGCCTGAAGAGGTGGCAGAGGCAGGAAACCTCACAACATTTAAGAAGTATTTAGATGTGCACTTGAAATCCATAGCATACAAGGCTACGGGCCAAGTGCTGGAAAATGGGATTAGAATAGTTAGGTGCTTGATGGCCGGCACAGACACGATGGGCCGAAGGGCCTGTTTCTGTGCTGTATAACTCCATGACTCTATTCCCACCATCTCCGACACTAATGATCCCATTACCCCCAACTCCTGCATTGAGAAACTTACCTCCTCCTCCCTCCCCACCAGTGTTTCACCTCGTTTCCCTGGACAGGGATCCAAAGGCGCAGGAGTGCCGGCCAGAGGCAGAAGATCGCAGCGGGATGGAAGACGGTGCCGTAAGTATAAAAAATGCATTCATTTTAATTTATTTGAATATGTAAATGGAGGTCCCATCGCCAAGTGGTGAGGGGCTGCTGTGGGGCCTCGCCGCTGCTGACAATATTGGGCCGAGCCCTCCTGGCGTCGGGGTGCATGGCAGCAGTCTCCTGGAGGCATTTTCCGGCGCACATGCCCCACAAGACCTGACGTCGGAGGTCTGTAAAATCCAGCCCATGGTGTGTAGTTCTTTGTAGAACAGTAGAAGTCTAACATAATTCAAAAATATGATTACATTGGGCAATATTTGGGGCGGCACAGTGGCGCAGTGGTTAGCACTGCAGCCTCACAGCTCCAGTGACCTGGGTTCAGTTCTAGGTACTGCCTGTGCAGAGTTTGCTAGTTCTCCCTGTGACTGCGTGGGTTTCATCGGGTTCTCTGGTTTCCTCCCACAGCCAAAGACTTGCAGGTTGATCGGTAAATTGGCCTTGTAAATTGCCCCTGGTGCAGGTAGGTGGGAGGAGAATGGTGGGGATGTGGTAGGGAATATGGGATTAATGTCGGATTAGTATAAATGGGTGGTTGTTGGTTGGCACAGACTCAGTGGGCCAGTGGGCCTGTTTCAGTGCTGTATTTCTGAAATAAAATAAAATAAATAAAAAATAATAGGAGCAGTTCTTATGGCCTCTGCAAATATTTGGTTGATAACCATCTCAGGATAGGTCTGCCTAACATCAATCTTGGGTCCAAATAGAAATGGGTGTAATTTGAGGCAACTCAACTGTCAAGAGAGCTTGTGTTAAAAAAAACCCAGTGATAACATCATCATCAGTGTCACAGATGGCAAACCTTTGCTGTTTTATTTTTCCAAATAGAGTGCTCGACAGTCTGCTTTAACTATTGACGCTTGTAATGATTTTGTGGATGTAGTGCTCAACTCTATTTCTGAGCTGGATTACCCCTGATTTTCTCCACAATTAGACACAGATTCAGAATGCCAATGAGTAACATTGTTGAACCTATGAGAAACAGTGTTCAGTTCTCACAGGCACTTTAAACAGTTTTTCACCAATCTATTGCCGAGAATACGATTTGTTTGAAAAGAATGTTCCTGCTTGGGTACTGCAGTCATTGCACTAAACCCAACACCTGTACTGCAGGTGGAGTAGGTGACGGAAATCACATCTGCCAAATGGAAACATATTAATTTCGTCACATGGGACACTACTTGAAACTTCTTTTTCCTGGACATCATAAATAACTTGGTAAAAAAAAACTGAACAGCTGAAAACATAAGAACATACGAGATCATAAGAAATAGGAGCTGGAGTAGGCCATTCGGCCCCTCAAGCCTGCCCTGCCATTCAATAAGATCATGGCTGATCTACCCCAGACCTCAATTCCTCTTTCGTGCAAGCCCCTCATAGGCCTCAACTCCCCGATATTTCAAAACTCTCTCTACCTCCTCCTTAAATACTTTCAGTGATCAAGCCTCCACAACTCTCTGGGGTAGAGAATTTATTGTCCATCTTAGATAGGACAATTTCAGGGCAGGAACGGGAGGCAGAAAATTAGTACGTGACTCTGAAAGACAGAAGAAGCAAAGGAATTTGGAAGTGTTAAAGAGTATTTATTTAAATGCAAGGAGTATCGTAAATAAAGCCGAGGAGCTGAGGGCACAGATAGACACATGGCAACATGATATCATTGCTATAACGGAAACTTGGCTGAAAGAGGGGCAAGAATGGCAGCTCAACATCCTTGGATAAAGAGTTTTCAGGTGGGATAGAGAGGGGGATAAAAAAGGAAGCATTATTAGTTAAGGAATCGATAACAGCTTCGAGGAGCTAAATGAATGATCAAATGAGGCCATATGGGTGGAGCTCAGAAATAAAAAAGGGGCAGCCACACTACGAGGAGTGTACCATAGACCCCCAAATAGTGAGAAGGAGATCGAAGAACAAATATGGAGGCAAATTTCTGAATGCAAAAACTAGAGGGCAGTAATAGTTGGGAATTTCAACTACCCTAATATCAACTGGGATACAAACAGTGTGAAGGGCACAGAGGGCACAAAATTCTTGAACTGCATTCAAGAGAACTATTTTAGCCAGCATGTAACAAGCCCAACGAGAGGTGGCACAATTCTAGATTTAGTCTTCAGTAATGAAGCTGGACAAGTGGATGACGTAACAGTGGGTAACCATTTTGGAGATAGTGACCATAATACAGTTAATTTTAGCATAATTGTGGAAAAGGACAAAGATAAAACTGTACTAAAAGTTCTAAATTGGGGGAAGGCAAATTTTATGAAACTGAGAGGTGACCTGGCGAAAGTAGACCGGATACAGCTACTTGAAGGAAAATCACTGGCAAAGCAATGGGAGGCATTCAAAAGCAAGATACTAAAGGCACAGTGTAGGCATGTCCCCACAAAGGTAAAGGGTGGCACTGCCAAATCTAGAGCCCCCTGGTTATCTAGAAGCTTATAGGGTAAGTTAAAGCAGAAAAAGAAAGCTTTTGACGATCACATAAAATGTAATACTTTAAAAAGCTGAGATGAGTATAGAAAGTGCAGGGGTGAAGTAAAAAAGGAAATTAGAAAAGCCAAGAGAGGACATGAAAAAATATTGGCAAGTAAAATCAAGGAAAATTTGAAAAAGTTTTATCAGTACATTTAGAGCAAGAGGATAAGTAAGGAAAGGGTAGAGCCTGTCAGAGATGTACAAGGGAACTTAGATGTGGATGCAGAATATGTGGGCAGGGTTCGTAATGAGTTTTTTGTCTCTGTTCTCACAAAGGAGAGGGTTGATGCAGACATTGTAGTTAGAGGAGGAGTGTGAAATATTAGACACAATTAGCATAATGAGAGAGGAAGTACTAGAGGGTCTGACATCCTTGAAAATGGATAAATCACCAAGGCCAGACTGATTGCATCCCAGGTTGTTAATGAAAGCTAGAGAGGAAATAACTAATGCGCTGAGGATCCTCTTCAAAGCCTCACTAGATACAGTCGAGGTACCAGACAATTGGAGGTCTGCGAATGTTGTACCATCGTTTAAAAAGGGTGCGAGGGACAGGCCAAATAATTATAGGCCGGTCAGTCTGTCCTCGGTGTTGGGTAAATTATTATAATTAATTCTGAGGAACAGGATAAACTGCCACTGAGAAAGGCGAAGATTAATCAGGGATAGTCAGCATGGATTTGTTAGCAGATGGTGCTGTTTTACTAACTTGATTGAGGTTTTTGAGGAAGTAACAAGGCAGATTAATGAGGGTAGTGCAGTGGATGTGGTCTACATGGATTTTACTAAGGCACTTGACAAGGTTCTGCAAGGCAGACTGGTCAGCAAAGTGAAAGCCCATGTTGTACAAGGGAATGTGGCAGGAAGGATCCAAAATTGGCTCAGTGACAGGAAACAAAGTGTAGTGGTCGAGGGATGTTTTTGCAAATGGAAAGCTGTTTGCAGTAGTGTTTCACAGGGCTCAGCGCTGGGACTGTTGCTGTTTGTGGAATATATTAATAATTTGCACTTAAATGTGGGAGGCATGATTGGGAAATTTGCTGATGCCACAAAAATTGGTCGTGTAGTTGATAGTGAAGAGGATAGCTACATACTCCAGAATGATATCAGTGGTTTGGTTGAGTGGGCAGAAAAGTGGGAAATGGAATTCAATCTGGAGAAGTGTGAGGTAATGCATTTGGGGAAGGCAACAAAGTGAGGGAATTCACAGTAAAGGGGAGGATATTGAGAGGGGTAGAAGAAGTGAGAGACCTTGGAGTGCGTGTCCTCAGGTCCCTGAAGGTGGCAAGACAGGTAGATAGAGTGGTGAAGAAAGCATATGGAATGCTTTACTTTATTGGCTGTGGTATAGAATACAAAAGTAGCGATGTAATGCTGGAATTGTATAAAACTCTAGTTAGGCCACAGCTGGAGTAATGCATACAGATCGGGTCACCACATTACAGGAAGGACATAATTGCTCTGGATAGAGTACAGAGGAGATTTACAAGAATGTTACCAGGGCTTGAAATTTGCAGCTATGATGAAAGATTGGATCGGCTAGGGTTGTTTTCCTTGGAACAGAGGAGGCTGAGGGTGACTTAATTGAGGTGTACAAAATTATGAGGGGCCTAGATAGACAGGAAGGACCTGTTTCCCTTGACAGAGAGGTCAGCTACCAGGGGGCACAGAGTTAAGGTTAGTGGTCGTAGGATTAGAGGTGAGAAAAAAAATTTTCACCCAGAGGGTGGTGGGTGTCTGGAATTCACTGCCAGGAACGGTGGTGGAGGCATAAACCCTCAAATCATTTCAAAGGTACCTTGACATACACCTGAAGTGCTGTAACCCCCAAGGCTATGGACCAGCTGCTGGAAGGTGGGATTAGATTGGGTGGCTAGACTTTTCGGCTGGCACAGACATGACGGTGGAATGGCCTCCTTCTGTGCCGTAATGTTTCTATGGTTAGAGTCATAGAGTCATAGAGTTATACAGCACAGAAACAAGCCCTTCAGCTCATCATGTCTGTGCCGGCCATCAAGCACCTATCTATTCTAATCCCATTTTCCAGCACTTGGCTCGTAGCCTTGTATGGCATTTCAAGAGCTCATCTAAAGACTTCTTAAATGTTGTGAGTGTTCCTGCCTCTACCACCCCTTCTGGTAGTGTGTTCCAGATTACAACCAACTTCTGGATGAAAAAAGTTTTCCTCAAATCCTCTCTAAATCTCCTGCCCATGACCTTAAATATATGCCCCCTGGTTATTGATCTCTCCGCTGAAGGACAAAGTTTCTTCCTATCTATCCTATCAATGCCCCCTCATAATTTAGTATAGGTCAATCAGGACCCTGTCATCCTTCTCCGCTCTAAGGAAAACAACACGAGCCTATCCAGTCTCTCTTCATAGCTGAAATGCTCCAGCCCAGGCAACATCTTGGTGAATTTCCGCTGCACCCTCTCCAGTACAATCATATCATTCCAATAGTGTGGTGACCAGAACTGTACACAGTACTCCAGCTGTGACCGAACTAGGTTTTTATAGAGCTCCATCATAACTTCCCTGCTCTTATATTCTATGCCTCGGCTGATAAAGGCAAGTATCCCAGATGCATTCCAAACCACCTTATCTACCTGTGCTGCTGCCTTCAGTGATCTATGGACAAGTACACCAAGGTCCCTCTGACCCTCTGTACTTCCTAGGGTTCCTACCATCCATTGTATATTCCCTTGCATCGTTAGTCCTCCCAAAATGCATCACCTCACACTTCTCAGGATTAAATTTGCTACTTCTCTGCCCATTTTACCAGTTCATCTAGATCGTCCTGTAATCCAAGGCTTTCCTGCTCACTATTTATGTACCACCAATTTTCATGTCATCTGCAAACTTATTGACCATACCTCCTATAGTCACGTCCAATTCATTAATGTACACTACAAACAGCAAGAGTCCCAGCACTGATCCCTGCGGTACATGACTGGTCGCAGGCTTCCACTGGCAAAAACAGCCCTTGACCATCACCCTCGGCGTCCTGCCACTAAGTCAATTTTGGATCCAATTTGCCAAATTACTCTGGATCCCATGGGCTCTTACACTCTTAACCAATCTCCCACGCGAGACCTTATCAAAAGTCTTATTGAAATCCATGTAGACTACATCAAATGCCTTACCCTCATCTACATATATAGTCACCACCTTGAAAAATTCAATCAAGTTTGTTAGACACGATCACCCCTGACAAAGACATGCTGACCATCCCTGATTAATCCCTGCCTTTCCAAGTGGAGATTAATTTTGTCCCTCAGAATTTTTTCCAGTAGTTTCCCGACCACTGATGTTAGACTCACCGGCCTCTAAATACCTAGTTTATCCCTGCTACCCTTCTTGAATAATGGTACCACATTCGCTATCCTCCAGTCCTCTGGCACCCCTCCTGTCGCCAGAGAGAATTTGAAAATTTTTGTCAGAGCCCCCGCAATATCCTCACTTGCCTCACATAACAGCCTGGGATACATCTCATCTGGGCCTGGGGATTTATCCACTTTTAAGCCCACTAAAACAGCAAATACTTCCTCCCTTTCAATGCTAATTTGTTCAAGTATATCACAATCCCCCTCCCTAATCTCTACACCTACATCGTCCTTCTCCATAGTGAACACAGATGAAAAGTAATCATTTAAAACCTCACCTATGTCCTCCGGCTCCACACACAGATTGCCACTTTGGTTCCGAATGGGCCCTACTCTTTTCCTGGTTATCCTCTTATCCTTAATATACTTATCAAATGCCTTGGGATTTTCCTTTAACTTGCCCACCAGTGTTTTTCATATCCCCTCTTCGCTCTCCTAATTACTTTTTTAAGTACCCCCCTACACTTTCTATACTCCTTTAGGGTCTCTGCTGTTTTCAGCGCTCTGAATCTGCCATAAGCCTCCTTTTTTTCCCTTATCCAATCCACTATATCCCTTGACATCCAGGGTTCCCTGGACTTGTTGGTCCTACCCTTCAGCTTTATGGGAACATGTTGGCCCTGAACTCTAACTATTTCCTTTTTGAATGGCTCCCACTGGTCTGATGTAGACTTTCCTATAAGTAGCTGCGCCAACCAGTCCCCATCCGCCACCACCCTCCTCCGCTTGGCTGAACTTGTTCTCACATTGAACGACTTCTCCTTCAACTCCACTCACTTCCTTCAAGTAAAAGGGTTTGCTATGGGTACCCGCATGGGTCCTAGTTATGCGTGTCTTTTTGTGGGATATGTCGAACATTCCTTGTTCCAGTCCTACTCAGGCCCCCTCCCCCAACTCTTTTTCCGGTACATTGATGACTGTATCAGTGCTGTTTCCTGCTCCTGCCCCAAACTGCAAAACTTTATAAAATTTGCTTCCAATTTCCACCCAACTCTCACCTTTACATGGTCCATCTCCGACGCTTCCCTTCCCTTCCTCGACTTCTCTGTCTCCATCTCTGGGGATTGGCTGTCTACTAATATTCATTATAAGCCCACCAACTCCCCTAGCTACCTCAACTACACTTCTTCACACCCTGCCTCCGGTCAGGACTCCATTCCATTCTCCCAGTTTCTTTGTCTCCAACGCATCTGCTCCGCTGATGCAATCTTCCACGACAGTGCTTCTGATATGTCTTCCTTTTTCCTCAACCGAGGATTCCTCCCCATTGTGGCTGACAGGGCTCTAAACCGTGTCTGGCCCATTTCGCGCACCTCTACCCTCACCCCTTTCCCTTCCTCCCAGAATCACGACAGGGTTCCCCTTGTCCTCACTTTCCACCCCAACAGCCTCCACATCCAAAGGATCATCCTCCGCCATTTCTGCCACCTCCAGCGTGATGCCACGACCAAACATATCTTTCTTTCCTCTCCCCGTCAGCATTCCAAAGGGATCATTCCCTCCGTGACACCCTGGTCCACTCCTCCATTACCCCCAACATCTCGTCGCCTTCCCAGGCACTTTCCCATGTAATCGCAAGAGGTGTAATACCTGCACTTTTATCTCCTCTCTCCTCACTATCCCAGGCCCCAAACATTCCTTTTAGGTGAAGCAGCAATTTACTTGTACTTCTTTCAATTTAGTATACTGTATTCGCTGCTCACAATGTGGTCTCCGCTACATTGGGGAGACCAAATGCAGATTGGGAGATCGCTTTGCGGAACACTTCCGCTCAGTCCGAAATCATGACCCCGAGCTTCCGGTTGCTTGCCATTCCAACACCAAATCCCCACCCACCCCCCCCGCTCTCATGCTCACATATCTGTCCTTGTCTTGCTGCAGTGTTCCAGTGAACATCAACACAAGCTCGAGGAACAGCAACTCATTTACCGATTAGGCACACGACAGCCTGTTGGACTGAACACTGAGTTCAATAATTTCAGAGCATGACGGGCTCCCCCCACCTTTTATTTTCAGTTTTTTTTTTTCTTTTTCCTTTTTATTTTATTTATTTCAGTTTGTTTCATCATTCATTTTTCTTACCATGTGTATGCCCACTGTTTTTTTCATGTTTGTGCTTTGGCTCATGGCTGTTCATTTTTCTGTCCATTAACACCCTCGCTGCACTAACACTTTGTCTTTCAACACACCATTAACATTGCACTTGGCTTTGCTCCGTGACCTTTTGGTCAGTTATTCTCTGAGACCCTTTCCTATCAGCACCTTGCCTTTTGTTATCTCTTGCCCCACCCTCTCTTTGTTTGCTTAAAACCTATTATATATCTAATCTTTGCCAGTTCTGATGAAGGGTCACTGACCTGAAACGTTAACTCTGCTTCTCTCTCCACTGATGCTGCCAGACCTGCTAAGTATTTCCAGCATTTCTTGTTTTTATTCTTCTCAGTATCTATCCTGTCAAGCCCGCTCAAAACCTCATATGATTCAATAAGATCACCTCTCATTCTTCTAAATTCCAATAAGTATAGGCCCAACCTGCTCAACCTTTCCTCATAAAACAAACCCTTCAACCCAGGAATCAAACTAGTGAACCTTCTCTGAGCTGCCTCCAATGCACGTATATCCCTCCTTAAATAAGGAGACCAGGTGTGGTCTCACCAACATCCTGTACAGTTGTAGCAAGACTTCCCTACTTTTAGACACCAACCCCCTTGCAATATACACCAACATTCCATTTGCCTTCTGAATAACTTACTATATCAGCATGCTAACTTTTTGTGATTCACTTATGAGGACACCCAGATTCCTCTGTACTGCAGCATTCTGTGGTCTCTCTCCATTTAAATAACATTCTGCTTTTCTATTCATCCTACCAACTCAATATTCTCACTTTTACCCACATTCCCATATACGCCATCTGCCAAATTTTTGTCCACTCACTTAACCTATTTATATTTCTTTGCAGACTCTTTATGTTCTCACAACTTGCTTTCCCACCTGTCTTTGTATCGTCCGCAAATTTGGCTACAATACATTCTGTCCTTTCATCCAAGTCATTAATACAGATTGTAAATAGTTGAGGCCCAACACTAATCCCTGTGGCAAACCACTAGTTACAGGTTGCCAACCTGAAAATGACCCATTTATCCTGACTCTCTGTTTCTTGTAAGTTCGCCATTCCTCTACCCATGCTAATATATTAGCCCAACACCATGAGCACGTATCTTGTGCAGTCACCTTTTATGTGGTACCTTATCGAATGCCTTTTGGAAATCTAAATACACTCCATCTACTGGTGCTCCTTTATTCCCCCCCCCCCTCCCCCCACTTACTTGCTACATCCTCAAATAATTCTAATAGTCTTGTCAAACATGATTTCCCTTTCATAAAACCATGTTGACTGTTCTTGATTATACTATGATTTTCTAAATATCCTGCTGCTACTTCCTTAATAATGTATTCCAGCATTTTCCCAATAACAGATGTTAAGCTAATTGGCCTATTGTTTCCTGCTTTCTGTCTCCCTTGAATAAGGGCATTACATCTGTGGTTTTCCAATCGGCAGGGACTTTTCCACAATCTAGGGAATTTTGGAAGATTACAATCAATGCATTCACTATCTTCGCAGACACTTCTTTTAAGATGCTGACATGCAGGCCATCAGGTCCAGGGGACTTCACAACCTTTAGTCCCATTAGTTTTCCTAGTAGCTTTTCTCTAGTGAAACTGATTGTTTCAAGTTCCTCCTTTCCTTTTGCTCCTTGATTTTCTACTATCATTAGGATGCTTTCTGTGTCTTCTACCATGATGTCAGAGACAAAATATTTGTTCAAAGTCTTTGCCATTTCCTTGTTTCCCATTATTAATTCCCCATTCTCATCCTCTAAAGGACAAATGTTTGCTTCAGCTACTCTCTTCCTTTTTATGTACTTGTACAAGCTCTTGCCATGTGTTTCTATATTATTTGCTTGTTTGCTGTCATATTCTAATTTTGCCCTGTTAATTTTCTTTTAGTCATTTCAGTTTTTATTTTTTTTAGGGTAGGGTAGCATAGTGGTTGTGCTAATGCACTAGTCGTCCAAAGGCCTGCATTAGTGATCGAGAGACAGCAGCCGGGGTATTTAAATTCAATTAATTAAATAAAATTTGGAATTAAAAAACCAGTATCAGTAATGATGACCACAATATTACCAGATTGTTGTAAAAACCTGTCTGGATCATTGATATCCCGTTATGGAAAGAAATTTTCTGCCCTTATCCAGTCTGGCCTGTATGTGATTCCAGACTCACAGCAATATGGCTGACTCTTCACTGCCCTCTGAAATGGCCTAACAAGCCACTCAAATTGCGATGGTTGCCGTGTTTCAAGGTGGCTCACTGCCATCTTCTCAAGGCCAAGGGATAGGCAATAAATGTTAGCCTTGCCAGTATTGCCCACGTCCCATGAATGAATAAAAGAAGTTCAGTAGAAAGGCCTGATTTTAGCTAAGGAAGGGATGGCCAGCTTGGTATTGTGCAAAGCAAGTTTACAATTAAATGTTACATCACTTTATATATAGAATTACATAACATGTGCAGTGAAGAAACGGGCCATTCAGACTGACTGGTCTCTGCTGCTGTTTGCACTCCACATGAGCCCATTCCAACCCTAATCACTTAAGTCTAACAACATATCCTTCTATTCCTTTCTTCCTCATGTGCTTCTCCTTAAATGTTTCTGTGCTATTCGACTCAATTACTTCTTGTGGTAATGCAGCAGAGCAAAGTGGTTTGTTGATAATCTATGTCATGTACTCACCATCTAATTCCCAAAGGTTATCTGAAATGGTTATATTATGGATGATCAATCCTTGAGTATATATTACAGTATGTGAAGCACATTTGCTATTTCCTTCCACCATGATATATCTGTATAATAAAAAGACTTAATTTGAATAAATCAACTCCTGTAAATGTCAATGTTTGCATTGTAAAGTTTAATTCAGCGCTATAATCTCAACGTAAAATACACATAATTTACACAAGTTTCAGTTGATCTTATCACATAAAACTTCTGAAGAAATACGTTACAATGTAATCACCCCAGACACACATCATTCTTTATATATTTTGCAGGCCAAATCAAAATTAGTTCATGCTACAGTTCAGATGTTGATAATTACAAGCATTTTTCAGGATGGACATTTAGCGAATTCCATCCATTAACAGTCACATGAGAACTTACTTTACATGGTCTTTATACTGTGCCTCTTCCAAGAATCCAATATTCATGTGTCTTAAACACATGTGTTAGCAGTCTATTCCACACTCATGCTTGGAGCATGGGTTGATTGGATGATCAAAATAAAGAATCTAGATTTTTTTTCCTCCTTCGTAACCTACAAGTGCTGAAGGTCCATCTAGCCTGCCCCATATAAATGGAATGCCTTGTTCATCACAATACATACAATCTCCATATGGAAGCCTGGGAATCTCCTGAGATAAAACAGATAGAAACCCAGACCAATTAGGGAAAAAAGGCTGGAAAATTCCTCTATGATCCTCTTAGGCAATTGAAACTAATCCAAGAGACCACTCTGGCCCTGATTAATGTTATTATGGTTATGATCTCTTGTACAATATGATCTCTGCTTGAGCCAGAAACAGGTCCATCTCTCGCATGAAGGAATTCAAATCAGTGTTACCCGCACGAGCCAGCAGCATGTTCCACATGTCCGCTATTCTCTGGGAAAATAATCACCTCCTAACATCTAACCAACTACTGGCCTGACATATGATATAGATTGTGACCCCTGGTCCTCTGTAATCTATTTAGTTGAAAGAAATTGTCTACACAAACACAATCTAATCCCTTCATCATTTTACAAACCTCAATCAAGCCACCCCTAAATCTGTACTTCTTTAGAGTGAAGAAACCCAACTCTTTGGTAACTTTAAATTAGGAATTAATCTTGTCGCTTTCCCCTGCACCCTTTCCAAAGCCTCAATATTACTCTCCACATGAACTTAAGAACATAAGAAATAGGAGCAGGAGTAGGTCATTCAGCCTCTCAAGCCTGCCCCACCATTCAATAAGATCATGGCTGATCTGTCCCAGTCCTCAACTCCTCTTTTGGGCCTGCTCTGCATAACCCTCGACTCCCCGAGATTTCAAAAATCTATCTACCTCCTCCTTAAATACATTTAGTGACATGAGGAAACTAATCCTGGACACATTTTTTTAACGCAGACTTAACCAAGATTTTGCACATGGACAAAACAATATGCTTCGTTTGAAGTGACTTATTGTAAATATACATTACTACCCTATTTGCTCTAGCTATTGCTTCATGGCATTGGTATTTGCCACTACATTTAAATCTTTTTCTTTCTCCACCGGCTTTAGTTCTTTTCCCTGAACAGTGTACGTATTTTCAGCATTCACCCTGCCCACATGCATAACACGACAATTTTCTCCGTTATGTAAGATTTGCCACCATGGGATCAATCCCTCAGCGTATCGAGATTCGCTTGTAGGAGTTCTATATCGTCTGTAGTCCTGACCTATTGCACATATCTTCGTATCAGCTGTAAACCGGTAGATAATTTCCCCAACTCCTACATCAATATCATTCAGGAAAATAGTAAATAATTATGATCCTCACTTGAGAAATGACTGCCAACTGTGGGACCTTCTTATATCTGTACAGCAGCCAGGAGGCCTCCAGTCACAAAGACCTAATAAGGGTGAGGCAAATAATGGCAGATATCCTTTTGTGTCCTATTGGCCTTGCTGCCTGTCTCTCTCAGCTGCTCTAATTGGAGGGTCTCTAATGGGGGGAAACTCTCCACTGGTTGAATTCATCTCTAGCACCAAGGGGGTTGCTCCAAAGTTGGGAGAGTTGTCCCGTAGACTAGTCAAGCAATACCCTGCCATAGTCATACTCACCTTACATAGTCCCAGACACCATCATCACAATCCCTGGGTATGTCCTGTCTTACCGGTAGGACAGACCCAGCAGGGGTGGCGGCACAGTGGGTACAGTTGGCAGGAAGTTGCCCTGGGAGACCTCAAAATTGACTCCAGACCCCATGAAGTCTCATGGTGTCAGGTTCAACATGCACAAGGAAACCTCCTGCTGAATACCACCTACCGCGCACCCCCCACAAACCCCGCGCCTCAACTCAGCTGATGAATCAGTACTCCTCCATGTTGAACACCACTTAGAGGAAGGTACTGAAGGTGGCAAGGGTGCAGAATGTACTGTGGGCGGGGGACTTCAATGTCCATCATCAAGAGTGGCTCGGTAGCACCACTACTGACTGAACTGGCTGAGTCCTAAAGGACATAGCTGCGAGACAGGGTCGGCAGCAGGTGGTGAGGGAAACAACAAGAGGGAAAAACATACTTGACCTCATCCTCACCAATCTGCCTGCCACAGGTGCATCTGTCCATGACAGTATTGGTAGGAGTGACCACCGCACAATCCTTGTGGAGCCCAAGTTCCATCTACACATTGAGGATACACTCCATCGTGTTGTGTGGCACTACCACCATGCCAAATGGGATAGATTTTGAATAGATCTAACAATGCAAAACTGGGCATCCACGAGGCGCTGTGGGCCATCAGCAGCAGCAGAGGTGTCAACCTGGTGAAGCTACAACCCAGGACTACTTGTGTGCCAAGCAGCAGAAGCAGCATACGATGGACAGAGCTAAGCAATCCCACAACCAACAGATCAGATTTAAGCTTTGAATCCTGCCACATCCAGTCATGAATGGTGGTGGACAATTAAACAACTAACTGGACGAGGTGGCTCCACAACTATCCCCATCCTAAATGATGGGGGAGCTGAGCACATTAGTGCGAAAGATAAGGCTGAAGCATTTGCAACAATGTTGAGCCAGACGTGCCGAATGAATGATCCGTCTCGGCTTTCTCTTGAAGTCTCCAGCATCACAGATGCCAGTATTCAGCCAATTCGATTCACTCCACGTGATATCAAGAAATGACTGAAGGCACTGGATACTGCAAAGGCTATGTGCCCTGACAACATTCCACCAATAACACTGAAGACCTGTGCTCCAGAACTTGCCACGCCCCTAGTCAAGCTGTTCCAGTACAACTAGAACACTGGCATCTACCCGCCAATGTGGAAAATTGCCCAGGTATGTCCTGTACACAAAAAGCAGGACAAATCCAATTCATCCAATAACCGCCCCATCAGTCTACTCACGATCATCAGTAAAATGATGGAAGGTGTCATTAACAGTGCTATTAAGCGGCACTTGCTTCGCAATAACCTGCTCACTGATGCTCAGTTTGGTTTCCGCCAGGGCCACTCAGCTCCTGACCTCATTACTGCCTTGGTTCAAACATGGACAAAAGAGCTGAACTCAAGAGGTGAGGTGAGAGTGACTGCCCTTGACATCAGGGCACCATTTGACTGAGTATGGCATCAAGGAGCCTGAGCAAAACTGGAGTCAATGGGAATCAGGGGGCAAACTCTCCACTGGTTGGAGTTGTACCTGGCACAAAGGAAGATGGTTGTGGTTGTTGGAGGTCAATCATCTGAGCTCCAGGACATCACTGCAGGAGTTCCTCAGGGTAGTGGCCTCGGCCCAATTATCTTCAGCTGCTTCATCAATGACCTTCCTTCAATCATAAGGTCAGAAGTGGGGATGCTCACTGATAATTGCACAATGTTCAGCACTATTCGCGACTCCTCAGATACTGAAGCAGTCTGTGTAGAAATGCAGCAAGAACTGGACAATATCCAGGCTTGGGCTGATATGTGGCAAGCAACATTCACACCACAAAAGTGCCAGGCAATGACCATCTCCATCAAGAGAGAGTCTAACCATCTCCCCTTGACATTCAATGGCATTACGATCGCAGAATCCCCCACTTTCAACATCCTGGGAGTTACCATTGACCAGAAACTAGAGTAGCCATATAAATACCAGAGCTGCAAAAGCAGGTCAGAGGCTAGGAATCCTGTGGCGGGTAACTCACCTCCTGACTCCCCAAAGCCTGTCCACCATCCACAAGACACAAGCAGGTGTGTAATAGAATATTCTCCACTTGCCTGGATGGGTGCAGCTCCAACAACACTCAAGAAGCTCGACACCATCCAGGACAAAGCAGCTTGCTTGATTGGCACCCCATCTACAAACATTCACTCCATCCACCGCCAACGGCAGCAATGTGTACCATCTACAAGATGCACTGCAGCAACGCACCAAAGCTCCTTAGACAGCACCTTCCAAACCCGCGACCTCTACCAACTAGAAGGACCAGGGCAGCAGATGCATGGGAACACTACCACCTGCAAGTTCCCCTCTAAGTCACACACCATCCTGACTTGGAGCTATATCGCTGCTCCTTCACTGTTGCTGGGTCAAAAGCCTGGAACTCCCTTTCTAACAGCACTGTGGGTGTACCAACCCCAATGGACTGTAGCAGTTCAAGAAGACAGCTCACCACCACCTTCTCAAAGGCAATTAGGGATGGGTGATAAATGCTGGCTTAGCCAACGATGTCCACATCCCAGGAACGAATAAAAGAAAAAGTCCGACTCCCCCGTTCAATCCCCGTAGCTCTGCAAGTCTACTTCCTCAAGTGGTCAACCAATTTTTTGTTGAAGTGATCAATTATCTCTGCTTCCACCACCCAGGTGAGCAGCGAGTTCCAGGTCATTACCACCCGCTGCATAAAAACGTTCATTTTCATATTTCCCCTGCATCTCTTACCCACAACCTTCAATCTGTGACCCCTCGTCCAGATACCACTCATTAGTGGGAACAGTTTTTCGTTGTCTAACTTATCAAAGCCTATCAGAATCTTGTACACTTCTATTAAATCTCTCCTCAATTTCCTTTGTTCTAGGAGAACAATATGTCCAAACTAACCTTGAAACTAAAATCCCCCAACCTTGGAACCATTCTGGTAAATCTCCTCTGCATCCTCTCAAGGACCATCACATCCTTCCTAAAGTGTGGTGAACAGAACTGGATGCAATACTCCAGCTGGGGCCTCATCAGAGATTTATAAAGGTTCAGCATAACTTCCCTGTTTTTGTACTCAATGCCTTTATTTATGAAGCCCAGGATCTCACATGCTTCACTAACCACTCTCGCAAGATGTCATGTTACCTTCAAAGATCGATGCACATGCTCTCCTAGGGCCCTCTGTTCCTGCACACTCTTTAGAACTGTTCCATTAAGAACAAAGAACAAAGTAAATTACAGCACAGGAACAGGCCCTTCGGCCTTCCAAGCCTGCGCTGATCCAGATCCTCTATCTAAACATGTCGCCTATTTTCTAAGGGTCTGTATCTCTTTGCTTCCTGCCCATTCATGTATCTGTCTAGATACATCTTAAAAGATGCTATCGTGCCCGCGTCTACCACCGCCGCTGGCAACGCGTTCCAGGCACCCACCACCCTCTGCGTAAAGAACTTTCCACGCATATCCCCCCTAAACTTTTCCCCTCTCACTTTGAACACGTGACCCCTAGTAATTGAATCCCTCACTCTGGGAAAAAGCTTCTTGCTATCCACCCTGTCTATACCTCTCATGATTTTGTACACCTCAATCAGGTCCCCCTCAACCTCCGTCTCTCTAATGAAAATAATCCTAATCTACTCAACCTCTCTTCATAGCTAGCACCCTCCATACCAGGCAACATCCTGGTGAACCTCCTCTGCACCCTCTCCAAAGCATCTACATCCTTTTGGTAATGTGGCGACCAGAACTGCACGCAGTATTCCAAATGTGGCCGAACCAAAGTCCTATACAACTGTAACATGACCTGCCAACTCTTGTACTCAATACCCCGTTCGATGAAGGAAAGCATGCCGTATGCCTTCTTGACCACTCTATTGACCTGCGTTGCCACCTTCAGGGGACAATGGACCTGAACACACAAATCTCTCTGTATATCAATTTTCCCCAGGACTTTTCCATTTACTGCATAGTTCACTCTTGAATTGGATCTTCCAAAATGCATCACCTCGCATTTGAACTGATTGAACTCCATCTGCCATTTCTCTGCCCAACTCTCCAATCTATCTATATTCTGCTGTATTCTCTGACAGTCCCCTTCACTATCTGCTACTCCACCAATCTTAGTGTCGTCTGCAAAATTGCTAATCAGACCACCTATACTTTCCTCCAAATCATTTATGTATATCACAAACAACAGTGGTCCCAGCACGGATCCCTGTGGAACACCACTGGTCACACGTCTCCATTTTGAGAAACTCCCTTCCACTGCTACTCTCTGTCTCCTGTTGCCCAGCCAATTCTTTATCCATCTAGCTAGTACACCCTGGACCCCATGCGACTTCACTTTCTCCATCAGCCTACCATGGGGAACCTTATCAAACGCCTTACTGAAGTCCATGTATATGACTTCTACAGCCCTTCCCTCATCAATCAACTTTGTCACTTCCTCAAAGAATTCTATTAAGTTGGTAAGACATGACCTTCCCTGCACAAAACCATGTTGCCTATCACTGATAAGCCCATTTTCTTCCAAATGGGAATAGATCCTATCCCTCAGTATCTACTCCAGCAGCTTCCCACCACTGACGTCAGGCTCACCGGTCTATAATTACCTGGATTTTCCCTGCTACCCTTCTTAAACAAGGCGACAACATTAGCAATTTTCCAGTCCTCCGGGACCTCACCCGTGTTCAAGGATGCTGCAAAGATATCTGTTAAGGCCCCAGCTATTTCCTCTCTCGCTTCCCACAGTAACCTGGGATAGATCCCATCTGGACCTGGGGACTTGTCCACCTTAATGCCTTTTAGAATACCCAACACTTCCTCCCTCCTTATGCCGACTTGACCTAGAGTAATCAAACATCTGTCCCTAACCTCAAGTATATATTGCCTCGCCCTATTCCTTCTGCCAAAATGCATCACCTCACAATTGTCAGTAATAAATTCCATTGGCCGCCTGTCTGCCCATTCCACTAGCCTATCTATGTGCTGTTGCAGGCAGTTCATATCATCCTCACTGTTTGCCACACCTCCAATTTTAATGTCACTGGCAAATTTTGAGATTCGACTCCATATTCCCCGATCCAAGTCATTTTTATGCAGTAAAAAATGCACTGACCCATGGGGAACACCACTATCTATCATACTCCAGTCTGAAAAGCAACCATTTACTATGGCTTGCTGTTTTCTGCCCTAAAGCCAACTTTTTATCCAATCGGACACTAGCTGTCCTATTCCATGAGCCTCAATTTTGTGAACCCAGACTTTTATGTGATACCTTAACAAATGTTTTCTTAAAATCCATGTAAGCAACCTCCACCACATTCCCTTCATCAACCTTCTCTGTTACTTCATCAAAAAATTCAAGCATGATTTGTCTTTTACAAATCCGTGCAGGTTATCCTTAATTAACTTGAACCTCACCCCAAGTGTCTGTTGATCTTTTTCTCTGATTGTTGTTTCTAAAACCTTACCCACCATTGATGATAAAGTAATTGTCCTGTAGTTGCTAGGACTGTCCTTAAACCCTTTCTTGAATAAGGATGTCATATTTGCCACACTTCAATCCTTTGTACCTTCCCCATATCCAGGGAAGTTTGAAAGATTATGGCAAGGCCTTCCGCTATCTCCATCCCCACGTCCTTAAGAAAGCTGGGATACAAGCCATCTGGACCAGGTGACTTATCTACCCGAAGCATAGCCAGCTTTTTTAGTACCTCCCCCTCTCAATTTTTATCCTCTCCATTGCCTCTACTCTCTCCACTTCGACTGATATTTTGTCAGATTCCACTTCCTTAGTGAACACTGAGACAAAATACTCATTAAGTATATTAGCCTTGCCCTGTGCCTTTAAGCATATGTTACCCTCTCAGTCCCTAATAGGCCCCACTCTCGCTCTGACTACTGGTTTACCATTTACATGCTAGTAGAAAATTTTTAGTTTCCTTTTATGTTGACTGCCATTCTATTTTTATGTTCTCTCTTTGCCAGTCTTGTCTTCCTCTTCACCTCTTCTCTCAACTTGTTGTATCTGGCCTAGTTCTCACTTGAAGAATTCACCGACCATACACAATACACCTTTTTTTTGTTCTGGGATAGAGTGGGCGGCAGGAGTGATTAAACGACCAAAGGGATTATGGTGCAAGGCACAAGGGGATCCCTCACCTTTTTCTTTTATACATTATTGACAGTATCGGTGCTGCTTTCGTGAGCTGGGATATTTTATTAACTGTCGTTTCAATTTCTACCCCTCTGTTATGGTCAAGTGGGGAGGGGTCAAAGGGCTTCCCTATTTTCCCTCCAGCTGTTTGACCACAACAGGTTTAATTCTTTTTTAAAGTGGCTGTACTGGCCAATTCAGTAGGTGTTTGATTACTTGCTTGCTGTGATTATAACAAGAACAATTCGGACAAGTTTTCATGAGTTTAACAAAGAAAGAGGTTAACTTTATTGTACCGAAACCGAGCTAATGAAAATAATAAACTTCACACCAACTTTCATTCACACACACACAAACACTAGAGGTTTACATACACACCGATAGATTACAGAGTGGGGAAAGGTAGATTGGTTGAGTTAGAGTCCATAGAAAAAAAGGGTGTACTGTCTTGGGGTTTGATGATTCAGCTGGCTTCTTGCTAAATACGGTGGTCCTGAGGCTTTCAGTTTGAAAAGGTAGCTGACTAGTTTGGTGCGTCTCTTGGACACAGAGATGCAGATGATTTCCTCCAAAGGGATTTCTGGTTGTAGCAGGAGTCTGCAAAGGTCGTCAGTCAATAGGCAGACTTCAAAGTTTGTAAACAGAAATGGAGATAGAGAGAGAGGGATCCCACTTAGGTCTGCACGTGTCAGATTCCAGAAGTTTCTCCTCTTGGCTGCAGAGAAAAACAAGCTTAAAACCACAGATTGGGAGGGGCTTGTACATGACAGTCATTCAGTGATTGGAACAGAACAGTTAGCAGTATTTCTTCTGGCTACAAGAAAAAGAACAAACAGTTCCCTTAAACTTCCTGGGTCTTGCTTCTTGCTGGCAAATGAGCGGAGATTTCATCTCCCTCCACACAAGCCTTGCAATGCAGGATACAGTGTTGCAAATTAGGTGACCATCCTAAGCTGCTACCAAAGTCATTTTTTTAATCTGCTCTTTTTAAGTTTCTTCAAAAAATATAAATTCAGATTTCCAGTCAGTGGATTAAAGAAACTTATCATTCCTCACGCGATACATCTACCTTTCCCTTCCATTCTCTTCATTCCTGTCCATTTTCTTCCCTTCCTTGACTCCTTTATCTCCATTTCTGGGACAGGCCGTCAACTAATATCTACTAGAAGCCCATTGATTCCCACAGCTATCTTGATTACACTTCCTCCCACCCAGGATCCTGTAAGAACTCTATTCCATTCTCCCAGTTTTTCTATCCAATCGCATCTGTTCTGAATATGCCACCTTCCATGCCAATGCTTTCAACTTGTATTCCTTTTGCCTCAATAGAGGATTCTCATCCACTGTGGTTGACAGGACTTACGACTGTATCCGTCTTATTTCCTCACTTCTGCTCTCACTCCTTCCACTCCCTCCCAAAACCATGATCGGGCTCCCTTTGTCCTCACCTTCAACTGGTCATCCTCTGCTATTTCTGCCACCTCCAGTGTGATGCCACCACTGAATGCATCTCCCCTCCCCTCCCCTTTCAGCATTCCAAAGGACCATTCCCTCGACAACACCCTTTATTCTTCAATCCTCCCCAACAGGAGGTACTAAAAGGCTGGCTAAGCTAAGAGTAGATAAGTCACCTGGTCCGGATGGCTTATATCCCAGCTTGCTGAAAGAAGTGGGGATGGAAATAATGGAAGGGCTTGCCAGAATCTTCCAAACTTTCCTGGATACCAGAGAGGTGCCAGAGGATTGGAGAGTGGCAAATGTGACACCCTTATTCAAGAAGGGTGTAAGGACAGTCCTAGCAATGACAGGCCAATTACTTTAACATCAGTGGTAGGTAAGGTTTTAGAAACAGTAAACAGGGAAAATGGCAACAGACTTGGGGGTGCATGTGCATCGATTTTTGACGGTGGCAGGACATATTGAGAGAATTGTTAGGAAAGTATATGGGATCTTGGGCTTCATAAATATAGGCATTGAGTACAAAAGCAGGGAAGACACTTAATGCCTGAATGAGGAACCCAGCATTCGGAAGTGGGGGGGCCTGCTGAGGGCCACTCCCCTGCCCATGTCGATGACCCCCAGCCCCACCTCACCCACGACCCAGTCAGCGTGACCCCTCCCACCCTGACCTAACTGAGGCATGGTAACCGTGCTGGTCCTGAGCCTCTGGCAGGTGCACTTACAGCAGCAGCCACTGCCTCCGATTAGCCAGCAGCTCTGCAAGGACGGGACTTCAAGCCCTTGGTGGAAGGCCCATCCAGTTAATGTACCTGATTGGCACTAAATTCAACAGGCCTTCCATAGAAGAGACCATACGGGGATCTCGGCATCAGTTTCTCCGGATGTCAAGACCCCCGTTACCAGAATAAAATTCCCCTCCATGACTCTATTCGTCGCTGCTCCCCGGTATCCAAGGAAGTTTAGAAGATTATGGCAGCCCTTCCACTATTTCCAGCAATAGCATTTAGAACTCACTATGGTTTGTTACATATTACGATGTAAGTTTTTATTGCTTTCTGCTCTATGAGAGATGTTGTCCCCATCTGCCTTCTTAGACAGTGGTTCTTCCTTCTCCAGCTGCTTTTCTTTGTTTCTGGCTGTGTGCCAGCTTTCCTTTACAAGAAGGATAAAATAAAAAGAAGTTTTCATTTTTATAGCACTATTCATATCCACTGGATGTCTCAAACACTTTGCAGCCAACGAATTACTTTTTTTATAAGTGCAGTTACTTTTGTAACGTAGGAAACACAACAGCTAATATGCTCACAGCAAGCTCCCACAAACAGCAACGTGATAATCACCAGCGAATCTGTTTATAGGATGTTGGTTGAGGGAGAAATATCGTCCAGGATGTTAATTGCATATTAATTGAATTTAATTCTATGTGGTAGTGGGCATTAATTGGGTTTTCAGTTGAGCACACATAAAGAGACACTGGAAGCGAATAGTATAGATGCATTTAAGAGGAAGCTGTCCGAGCATATGAAGGAGAAGTGAATAAAGGGTTATGATGACAGATTCAGATGAGGAAAGTTGGGAGGAGGCTTGAGTGGAGCATACATGCTGGCATGGACTGGGTGAGTCGAATGGCCTGTTCCTGTGCTGTAAATCTAATGTGACCCGACATGTAGTTATTAAAACTGTGGTTGAGTTAGGAGGTGCTTGTAATGTTTCGCTCTGTAAATAAATGTAAGTCTGCGTAAAGTTTTCTGCAGTATTATCCTTCACCAACTGGCTTTCGGGATTATATGGTAGCAGAGGAGGGTTGCCTAAAGGTGAAGCTAAAAATAAATTCAGAAAGAAGACGAAAATCCTCGTAGCCATAGTGGAACATGGCAAAAAGGAAGGGTAAATTGTTAGGATATGATTACTCACTGATGTTCTCGGAGTCTAAATCATGTGACCAATGGAAGAATGAAGTAGATATGTGGACACGGGTTATGTCCCTATCAAAGAGGAAACAAGATATGGCCTTGACATTGCACTTTCTACTAGAAGTAAAATCATCACTAAAGTAATTAGTGAGCTGGATAGCCATCATTCAGATACTGATGAAGGTTTGGATCTTCTATTAGAGTTCTTGGATGAAATTTACAAGAAAAATAATCTATTAAATGCCTATATCACATGGACACACTTTAATAGATTTTGGAAAACAGATGCTTATTCAATGTATAAAAGATTGAGGAAATACAATTTAGTGATCCCTAGTATTTAAATTGATGTATTGTGCTAAGGTGTCGCATATGCACAGGCTCCTGGTTCTAACTGGTATTTGGTTTTCGGAGAGAGACTTCCTGTTGGTGCCTTGAAATATTTGCTGGGGAAACAATCATTTCCTGCAGCATTGGTGGAACAAATGGAACATTCCATGGTGACATAAAGAATAGAGGACTCAGTAATGGCTGGATTTCGAAATGGTCCAGATTCTGCATGGCAGTACAAAGGAAAAGTTACAAACAGGTGGAATGAGGAAGAAAGCACTTTTTGCAGATCTGGTTATGACATCAAAAGACAAAATTGAAATGATACATGACACAAAGAATTCTGAGGCAGATGATAAAGAATCCAAACAAATTGTACTGATCACAAGGAGTTTTAGTCCTGTGATGAATGTATTACTCGCAGACGGTGTTGTGTTAGATAGTGCTTGCACTGCGACTATATGTGGAACAGATTGGTTAAAATGTTATCTAGGAGTATCCCCTTAACAAAACCTGATGTTTCTCATCAGAGTGTTCAAGAAGTATGAAAGGCATCAGGTGATGCGTATCAGAGAAAAAAGTAAATTGTTTTAAAGTTTCATCAACAAGTTTCTTATCCTCCTTGTCAAAGATGAAAAAGGCTACTAAAGGATACAGGTGTGGTTGAGCCTATTTGAGATGTATGGAAGAGATTAGCGAGAAGTGTGAAATCTGTAAAAAATATCAGAGGTCACTGCCAAATCCCATTGTAAGCCTGCCATTGGCATGTGACTTTATTAAGGTAGTTGCCCTAGATCTAAAGATATGGGACAAAGACAGAAATATTTTAATTCTACATTTCATAGACCTGGCAACCAGATTTAGTCTTTCTACAATAATACTTCGGAAGGACACAAGGGCGATTACAGAAAATAATCATGGAGAAATGGATATGGGCCAGACTTGGGGCACCAGCTAAGTTTCTGACTACTAATAGAAGGGAATTTGCCAATATGATGAGTTCAGAGACATGTGTGAAAACAGAAAAATTATGGGTGTGAATTCTGTAGTTGGAAGTCGTTTCAAAAATGGACTTTGTGAAGGGAATCATGCAGGGATCGAGGAAATCCTGCATAAAATCTTTGTCGTTCAACCTGACTTCAAGTTGACAACTGCCTTGGCATGGGCAATACATGCAAAGAATTCACTTCACATGTTTAGCGAATATAGTCCCTGTCAATTTGTCTATGGGGAAAATTCCAAATTGCCTTCGGTGCTGTGCGATAGTCCTCTTGCTCTTGGAGGTAGTACAATTAGTTCTTCAGCACATTTGAATGCTTTACATGCAGAAAGACAGGCTGTGACCTTGGCCACAGACCTGAAAGTTAACTCTACTTCTCTCTCCACAAATGCTGCCAGACCTGCTGAGTTTCCCCAGCGCTTTCTGCTTTGCTGCCACATTCTTACTCTGGTTTGTCCCAGTGTCCTGTGCAGTTGAGATCCTCTTCTTCTGCTCAAGTGCAACATTCTTTTTTGTAGGTGTGCTGCACCTGGATGAATAATCTTAATTTTGCACAGACCAGGACAGGAAACTGAATTGCATCATAAAAGAACCAGGAAAATATGTTCATATTCTAGCTGCATTGCAAACTAGAAATATTACATCAATAATTATGGTCAGCTGCTGCAGAAGCAAAGTATACGTGAACATGTGCTGATCTGTCATAGATGAAAAATCAGGGCAACAGCACAGATTACCTCACTAGTCCTGCATTAGTTTTCAAACATGTGCAAGAAAAAGCTTGCAGCCAGAAGGTAGAGCAGGTGCACTGTGGAATCGACTTTATATTTAAAGGACCAGAACAAAAACCGAAGATGGCAGAGGAATTCTCTAGAGTGGCCCTACAGTTCAGCGATGCCTCCCTGCTCACTCTCCTCCAGGCTGTGCGGGCAAGGCGGGAGGTCCTTTTCCCCAGCGATGGTAAGAAGAGGCTCTCCCATCCCACCAACACAGCCTTGCTGGAGGTGGCAGAGGAAGCAAGTGGTTGTGGGGCCATCCGGCATCAAAGAGTCCAATGCCGGAAGAGGATGAGCGATCATTCCCCCAGCTAGCAATGTCTGCAGCTGGTAGCCTAATGGGAGCACTGATGGCCGCATGGGTGCAATCTATGACCCCTTGCATCTTTGGTTATCAGGTGATGGTGCTGAAACCAATGGTCCTCTGGGCCTGACTCTTAGGGTCAGTCCTGGAGCTGACAGACTCGCTGGCCCTCCGGTCGGTACAGGGCATCAGTGACCTCCCTGATGCAGTGGTGCACTGCTGACTGTTTGACCCTACAAAGGTCTCCAGTGGGCCCCTGGAATGTTGCATAGGCATAACGGTTAAGAATCGCTCTCACTATGAGGGCCACAGGCTTAGGATGTCCACCGAATCCCATGGGGCTGCAGGTCATCGCAGAGCAGGGCACAGAGATGTGTCACCACCTCTCAAAATCCGCAGTTGTCTCTGGCATGCGCTGATATGTCATGCGGGACCTGTAGATGTGTGACGTTCGATCGTGGCAAGCTCCCCTTGGGGGCTGCTGCCCATGACTGGGGGCCTCTACGTGGTCTGCACCTGGTCCGGTGCTTTCATGCGCAGATACCGAGGAGGGTTGTAGGGCTGGAGGAGATTACAGAGATCGAGAGGGGCCAGAATTTGAAAACAAGGATGAGAATTTTAAAATCGAGGTGTTGTTTAACCAGGAGCCAATGTTGATCATCGAGCACAGCGACGATAAATGAACGGGATTTGGTACAAGTTAGGACATGGGCAGCAGGGTTTTGGATGACCTCAAGTTTACAAATGTAGAGTGTGGGAGATTGGCCACGAATGTGTTAGAATAGTCACATCTGGAGACAACAAACACATGGATGAGTGTTTCAGCAGCAGAAAAGCTGAGGCAGGGGCGGAGACGATCGTTGCTTCAGAGGTGGAAATAGGCGGCCTTAGTGATGGCACGGTTATGTGGTTGAAGCTCATTTTGCAGCCAAATGTGACACTGAGGTCGTGAACAGTCTAGTTCAGCCTCAGATAGTTGCCAGGGAGAGGGATTTAATTGGTGGTGAGGGAGCAGAGTTTGTGGTGGGGACTGAAGGCAACGGCTTCAGTCTTCCCAATGTTTAATTGGAGGACATTTCTGCTCATCCTGTACTTATGTCAGATAAGCAGTCTGACAATTTTGAGACAGTGGAGGGGTCGAGAGAAGTAGTGGAGAGGCAGAGCTGGTGTTGTCATCATACAGGTGAAAACTGATATTGTGTTTTCGGATGATGTCGCCGAGGGGCAGCATGTAGATGAGAAATAGGAGGGTTCTGAGCTTAGATCCCTAGCGAGCACCAGAGGTAACTGTGTGGGACCAGGAAGTGAAATCGTTGATGGTGATTCTCTGGCTACGATTAAACCGATAAGAATGGAACCAGGTGAGAGCAATATCGCCCATCTGAACGACGATAGAGAGACGTTGGAGGGGAATAGTGTGATCAACTATGTCAAAGGCTGCAGACAGGTCGTGAAGGAAGAGGAAGGATAGCTTACCTTTGTCACAGTCACATAGGATGTCATTTATAACTTTGACTAGAGTCATTTTGGTACTGTGTTGGGGGAAATCCTGATTGGAGCAATTCAGACATGGAATTCTGGGAAAGATGGACATGAATTTGCAAAGCGACAACACTTTCAAGCACTTTGGAGAGGAAAGGGAGGTTGGAGATGGGTGGTAGGTTACAAGAACGGAAGGGTCAGGTGTTAGTTTTTTGAGGAATCATAGAGTCATTTACCCCATAGAAGGAGGCCGTTCATCCCATCGAGCCCATGCCTGCACTCCGTGGAGCAATCCAATCTCTCCCACTGTTCCGCTCAATCCCCGTTGCCCTGTAACTTTCGTTCCTTCAAGTGACCATGCAATTTCCTTCAGAAATCATTGATTGTCTCTGCTTCTCCCATCCTCGTGGGCAGCAAGTTCCAGGTCATTACAACTCGCTGAGTAAAAACATTCCTCCTCACATTCCCCCTGCATCTCTTGCCCACAACCTTCAATCTGTGTCCCTTAGTCCTTGTACCATCAGTTAATAGGAACATTTTTTCCTTGTCTGACTTATCCAAGCCTGTCATAATCTTGTACACCTCTAATAAATCTCCCTTCAATCACCTCTAACGGTTCAGCATAACTTCCCGGTTTTTGTACTCAGTATCCCTATTTATAAAGTCCAAGATCCCATAGGCTACCATTCTCTCAATATGTCCTGCCACCTTCAAAGATCGATGCGCATGCACCCCAGGTCCCACTGTTCTTGCATTTTCTTTAGAACTGTAGCCCTATCCCTTCTGCCAAAATGCATCACCTCCCATTTCTCTGTATTAAATTCCATCTGTCACCTGTCTGCCCATTCTGCTGGCCTATTTCCTGTTGTATGTGGTTCATATCATCCTCAATGTTTGCCACACTTCCAAGTTAGGTGTCATTGGAAAATTTTGAGATTCTATTCTGTATTCCCAGATCCAAGTCATTTAGATATAGCAAAAAAAGCAGTGGCCCGAGCACTGACTCTTGGGAACATCACTATCTACCATCCTCCAATCTGAAAAACAACCATTTACCACGTTTTGCTATTTTCTGTCCTGAAGCCAATTTTTTATCCCATTGGACCCTGACCCTTCTATTCCTTGAGCCTCAATTTTGTTAACCAATATCTCGGGAAGATTGGAAGATTATAGCAAGGTCTTCTGCTATTTTCACACTCAGTTCCTTCAGAACTTGGGATCCAAGACATCTGGACTAGGTGACTTATCTACCCGAAACATAGCCAGCCTTTCCAGTGCCTCCTCCCTCTCAATTTTTACCCTATCCATCACCTTTACTCTCTGCACTTCTACCAATATTTTGCCAAATACAGCTTCCTTAGTAAACACCGATAAAAAGTACTCATTAAGTATTCGAGCCTTGTCCTGTGCCTCTAAGCACTTATCACCCTCTTTGTCCCGATTAGGCCCCACCCCAGCTCTTACTACCCATTTACTATTGACCTGCTGGTAGAAGATTTTGGATTCCCTTTTATGCTGTCCGTCATTGTTCTCATATTTTCTCTTTGTCAGTCTTATTTTTCATTTTACTTCTCCTCTCAACTTATTGCATATGGACTGGTTCTCACTTGAAGAATTCACTTGACGTGATGACGGCAGATTTGAAGGAGAGAGGGTTGGAACCTGAGGAGAGAGAACTGTTACCAAAAGCAAGTAACATGGGAGCCAGGAAGGGATGTTGGGTGGTCAGCAGTTTAGTGGGAATGGGGTCGAGAGAGCAGGAGGTGGGTCTCATAAACAAGATGAGCTCAGAAAGGGCATGAGGGGGGAATAGGAGAGAAACTAGACAAGGAAGCAAGTTCAGTGCAAGGACGATGGGAGCTTTAGAAAAAGTTTGGCCTGGTGGGCTAGGGGAAGGGAGGAAAATGGCAAAGGCAGCTGATCAGAAGGGTCATCAATCTGAAACATTAACTCTGCTTTTCTCTCCACGGATGCTGCAATATCTGCTGAGTATTTCCAGCATTTTCTGTTTTTGTTTCAGATTTCTAGCATCTGCAGTATTTTTCTTTTATACAGAACAATATAAGTAAGCACGCAGAAACACTTGGTGGATTGGCAGGCCTCCCAAAAAGCCTGATATCACTGTCAAGGAGTGTGGAGGAGTCTGGCACGAACTTTGCACATTGTTTTGCACAGAGCTTGGAGCCCATCCTTTCCAGTGTGGAAACTCCATTTGCACACTTGAGTTAAACTCCAGAAAGCTTGTTATGGAAGGATAATGCTGGAGCCTATATTTACTCAGCTTCACATTTATTGTGCAGGATTACAAACATGTAATTCCCATTCAAAACCCTCCACTAGTCTCAGTAAGTGTCTGCTTATAAGCGCTCAACGAAGACCCCAATTAACACCCTTCACCTGCATATAATCAAACCATTGATGCGTAATTAACAACTTGTGGACACAAACATGATGCAGCATCTGATGACTGCTGTCTCAGTTTCCATTGCAACATGAGCAAAAACACCCAGCATTTGAGTTCTGCAGTGGAAGCTCAGACCGAATCATGCAGGCTCAGACAGCTGCCATCATGGCTGCGGATACCAGTGTTCAAAGGGGCTTGTAGGGACTTATGGTTATCCAGCAATCTATCCTCCAACAGATTACTGGAATTGCTGAGGCGCTGCTTTGAAGGAGTGGGGGTGGCTGTGGTGCCATGAAGCACAAACCTGCTGTCCTCGCAGGAGGACAGCATTCACACTCCCACCCCTGCCAATCTGCCAGTGCTTTTACTGTTGCCTGTCAGCCAGCTAGTTCAGACTGCTGCCACTTATGCTGAGATGTTGTTGTCCAAAGCCAGCCAGCATAATGGCCAAGAGGACACTGTGATGTTCAGTAATAGAGGCAAGGTACGGTGTGATAATGTTGGTGAATAGGGAATGGGGGTTGTGTTCACTGGTACAGCAGTCGCATGAGCTGATCACCTAGCCAGAAATGGGGCTAATTTGGTTGTCTTCTCTTTCTCATCGTATATTTGTTAACAAGGTGTTTGTTGTCGAGGAGCCACCCTCTGGTTTCTCAGCTGACTGGAATGCTGATGGTGCAACAAGCTGGTACAGCATAAAGCCATAATGACTTTTGCCAGGATATTGAGCATTGACCAGCATGATGCGCTGATTATAGTCACGTACCAACTGAATATTGAGAGAGTGGAACCCTTTGTGATCGTGGTACATCTCTGAATTTACATTTGGCAGCCGCAAATAAGATGTGTGAAGTCAATGGCACCCTACTCCATGAAGAACCTGCTATCCTGGCGAGGCTACATGATCTCTCCACTTGCTTCTCTCTGCAAATAGAGAATGCATTCTATTCCCCTCTCTTTGCATTGTTGGCCAGGGGCTGCAAGAAACATAGAATCTGTTACAAACTGCTGGGATTGTTTGACCTGCAGTCACCTGGAGCTCGGACACTGGCCTGTGCTGGTAAAAACCAGTTTGAACTAATTACTTTATGGGACAAGACAAAGAACAGGACACAGGAAAAGGGCCTTATTTGGACACGGTGTGATACCGGAGTCTTTGGGCCTGGGCCAATTAAGAGAAGCTGTGAACGAGGTGATCAAGCTTAAGCCAACCGGAAAGACACAGCTCAAATTTGGAGAGATAAGCAACAGGACAAGAATAGAGCTTTTTGGGCATAGAGCCAGCGAAAACTCCGGAGATCAACCATTGTGGAAGCGGAAGACCCTGCGTGAGCGACGCGGCGATGACGTAGAAGAGAGAGAGAGAACGTAAAGCCTGGCCAGGGTTAACTCTCCCTTTTTCGGGTAATAAATATCCTTTGTATTCTGTGACTAGGATAGGGAAAGGTCAGAGGAACCTAGTGGGTGTGCTTAAGAATTCTAGCTAGTTTTATTATTAACTGTATAACTCAGGGGAGTTGTATGTTTTTGTCTAACTAAGTGTATAAGCCTTATTCTTACATTGGACAACAACGTGAATAAAATAAATTGATATTTAAAGAAAGGACTGAGTTCCCCCTCTTTGTACTAAGCCAGTAACTGTAGCTGTGGACAAGGGGGAGTTGACTCCGCTCCACGGTTAACAGCATACTGAGAGTCAGTTACCACCCTTATACAACAGTGGAGCTGCAAGATGTTGGAGATGTTGGAACGAGCCCAACATGAAGAAATTCATGTCCATGGTCACCTTACAGCCACTGTCCATCTCGCCCTGCTCTGATGCTGCAGTTCTGCCTGTAACAGGCGGCAGATTTCAGTGAGCATTTCCTTAGTGAAACGGAAACGTATGTCTTTGAACATAAATAACAAGACTTTATTATTTGACTCATATATATATATCAATATTTATGATTCCTTAGTCCAGTAAGAAATAACAGTTATGCAGGAAGCATGTTTCACATTTTATGTTTTCAGATACAAGATTTCTACATCAATCGCTCGAGATTGCTATAACATGTTCAGAATGTTTTAATAAAGGTATTTGGTGCATTGTCTTGAAAATGGTTGAACTTGTCATCTCCAGCTACCAGCACTGTTGCAGGGAAAGAACGGGGTCTGTCTGGATCCTGAAAAGATAGCATTAATCAGCATTAATAATCATATGCAACAGGAAGTTTGGGTCAAATGTACATCAGACAGTTACAGGTCAATAGTGAACTAAATTTGAACTAACGTTTATTTCTGATTGGTGTTGTCAACTGTGGTTGGTCTTATTCTTGGGGGTTTGATCACATGATGCTAGATCACATGGTGTTTTATCACTTGACATCTGCTGCAATTCTCACATGTTATTGCATTTAACTTGTAAAAGCTGGGTTTGCTGTAGGTTTCCATGCTCCCTGCCCAACCTTCAATTGGCACTGCCCCATTACAGTATCTAACTGCCTCTTGAACGATACCAGTTTTAGCCCCAGTTACTTCTGTAGCTTATGAGGTTGCGGAATTAGGTCATTAAAGTTCCTAAAGAATGTTCATTAACAGAAGAGACCATGGCTGTGAAGGCAGTTTTCATCTGACATTTCGTAGTTGCAATGCCTCTGCCTGTAAACATGAGCCTTCTATTGGGTTTGAGCTCAGTGTGAAACAAGGGGTTAGTCCTACCTAAATGTAACTGAATATTTTAATAGATAGGATGCGTGATGGGCGTTGCTGTGCCATCTGTTAGGGCTTGTTTTGCTGCTTGACAGCTTCATTTCATTTGTAGGACAGGATCAGGTTCAGGTCCTGAGGTCCAAGTTGCTATTGTGTCGGGTTTCTGGTTGGGATAGCTGACACTTGGTGGAGGTTTGAAGAAGCCTCTGGATTTTAACCTTTCCAATGGCAATTCTAAAGCCAACTGCACCAGAAAAGCCCCGGCTCAGCCTCCAGCACTGCTTCGGGATTCAGAGCAGGTAGGATAGAACGAGCCAGGAGTTGAAATGATGGGCTATGTGGCTGTGCAGGTGTGAACCACATATTCAAAGTATTTTTCTCCTGGTTTGCCAGCAACAGCCCTCAGGAAATCAACTGTCAATTACTGGAGACTCTGGAGCAATCTGGGAGGGTTGGCAAACTTAAGGGATTTGCTATGTCATATTCAATGCAGTATCCATAAAAAAAATGAATACACAAAGTTAAACACTGCATTTGTTAAACATAATATTGGGCAACAATTGAAGTATAAAAGGAATTTTTTCAGAGTCACAGCTTTGTAAACTGCAACTGCTTTTAGCAAGAATTTAAATATCTACAATTCTGGGCGGCACAGTGGCTAGCACCGCAGCCTCACAGCTCCACCAACCCGGGTTTGGTTCTGGGTACTGCCTGTGCGGAGTTTGTAAGTTTTCCCTGTGAGCGCATGGGTTTCATCCAGGTGCTCTGGTTTCCTCCCACATGCCCAAGACTTGCAGGTTGATAAATTGGCTGTTGTAAAACAAATTGCCCCTAGTGTAGGTAGGCGGTAGGAGAATTGAGGGAAGGTGGGGATGTGAGAGGGAAAAAATAGGATGAGTATAAATGGGTGGTTCATGATCAGTGTGGACTTGTTGGGCCAAAGGGCCTGTCTCAGTGCTGTATTTCTCTATGACTCTAATTTTACACTCAAACATTATGGACATTTTTATAGACGATCACCTGCAGTTTGTTTAGGCCACATCTTGATCATTCAGAAAGGTAGCTAAATTTTCACAATGCTTACTGTTTCCTTGTATTATTTTATACAGATTAGTTGTATTTCCTGAATATAGCTGTTGATTTGGGCTCGACAAACATTGGTGATATCGTATCTTACCTAAATATCAAAGAATGTAAGAATTTGTGTGTTTTATAGATCTCTTTGATGGAGTCAGGATGCTGGCTGCTGAATGTGTGGGGTTTTCTGCTCAGGTTACATGATGTTCGGTGGAGGCTCAAAGATGCCAATGGATTTGAAGCTGCCCTACAGTGTGGGCCAGGACCAGAGCAGATAGGATGGTGTTGGGCTGGGACTTGAGAGTTTGGCCCTCGGAGGTGCGCAAGGGCGAACCTCGCATACACAGTACTTTTCTCTTGGGTTGCCAAAGCAGCACCCGGGAGATCAATCATCAATTGTGGAAGACTCTCAGGCAATCCGGGAGGATGGAAACCTGACTTCTGATAAGGATTTCAGGTTAACTGTTATAAAGAAAATACAAAATATTGAGATGTGTGTGTTATTCACATTTATATGTGGAGTGGTGTTAAATACTCACATCAACAGGATAAGCAGTGGTGGGGATATAACGGATTACAAAGCCACATCTCCGCCTGTTTGACAGGTTGGGTTCACTGAAATGGACTGTCAGACCATCATGGACCTGTAACAATATTGTTTTTTAAATAACAGGCAATCAGGTTAAACACAACACAGTATATTTTCATTCAAATTTATTTTTGAGATCAGAATTCTACTTACAGACATTTCTCCTGCTTTGAGAGGACATTTAATAGCCTTCTCAGCTTCAACCAAATTCTTGGGAATCTCCTGATTGGATGTCAACATGTTTCCAGGAATAGCACTTGTTCCATGTTCCAGTAGCCCCAGCTTGTGGCTTCCTATAAATATCATTAAGCACAGTATTACCTCTTTTAGAAATATGAATAATTATCATATTATATAATTATAAAATGTGCCTTTGGATTGGAAAATTGCCAGTGTCATTAAATGGATTACATTATGAGGACAAGTTGTATAACTTCGCTTGTTTTCCCTTGAATTTCGAAGGTTCAGGAAATGATCTAATTGAGGACTTTAAAATCATGAAGGGATTCAATACAGTAAATAGAGAAAAACAATTTCCTCTGGTGGTGGAATCCAGAGTAAGGGCAGTAATATTAAAGCTTGAACTGGGTCATTTAGGAGTGAAATCAGGGAGCACTTTGTCATAGAATGGATAGTGGAATCTGGAACTTTCTACCCAACAGGCTCTTGAATACTGGGTCAATTATAATTTCTAAGACTGTGATTGTTTGTTAAGGGTATCAAGGGATATGGAACAAAGACACGGAAATGGAGTTAAGGTACAGATCAGCCATGATCTAATTGACTGGCAGAACAGGCTTGAGGGGCTAAATGACCTACTCCTGTTCCTATGTTCCTACATGTGAGCTTAAAAAATAAACAAAGCAATCACTGCCTACAAATCTAACCTGGAACAACCTGCAGGACCCCGTTTTCTTGGTCAACATCATCGAAGGCCAACCACACAGATGTTACAGATCCTCCTTCAAAGCCCCAGTACCTATTGATGAAGAACAATGTAAAGTTGTAATTGACAAGGGTTAAGCAACAATCACATTCAGAAGCATGTCTCAGTTTTTTGCTGTCCTGTCATTCCTGACTCACCTGATGTCCTGATGCCAGGCAACATAGGGGGCCACATTACTTTTGTGAGGGACATCAGAGGCTGGATATTTACAGATAAACCGGGAGTCAAGCAGAATGACATTCGGCCCCAAAATTGCAGTGATGGTTTGGAGGACCAGAGGATGTGTAGCTAAATCCATCACCCACTTGTACTGTAAATGCACATTGTGAAGGTTGTACTGGGTGTATACTTTACCTAAAATACACACAATAAATGCAATCAGAAAATAAAGTTAACCAAAGTTTTAAAGAAGTATTTTCTTATCATAAATACAATTGTGACACCAGGTGTTCATCAAATACACTGGATGAAATGTTGAGCTGCACTTTCAGACCTTGCAGTGGATACGTAATGTTAAAGTATTTAACCTATATGTAAGGATCTTTTAATAACTGGTACACAAATCCTTACTTACCAAATTTATCCTCTAAGGCTGAAAATTTCTGAGTGGCGAGTGCAAGCTCGTCTTTATCTAGGACCTGGATTCCTGTCAGGTAGCCATTATTTTCATAGAACTTCTTCAGATCGCTTGCCTTGCTCAGCATTTTTAGTAACTTGTTTTGCTTTTTCCGCTTCCAGACGTTGTGCTGATGCTGATACTGACTGGATGTAGATTGTAACTTAAATAGAAATATCAGTGATCTTTATTTGCATAAAGTTGATCAGAGGCCCAATAGTTATCCAGCAGCTCCCTCCTCCACCTGGCTGACGTTGTTACACTGAGCAACCTCTCCTTTAACTCCACTCACTTCCTGTAATACAGAAACCTGTATGGGTCTGAGTCAAGCCTGCTATTGTGTTTGATTGCTGTGTTAACACCTGCCTTTTCGTGGCATAAATAGACCAATCTTTGCTTCTGTTTAACTCAGGTATCCTCTTTCATCTCTTCTCCTGGCTGTAAAAATGCCATTTCCTGCTCTCACTTGGAATTTCCACCCTTCCCTCGCCCTCATAGAGACCATCTCCAATTCATCACTTCCCCTTCTTTGATGTTTCTATCCCCAGTTTGAGTCATGGAGTCATACAGCACAGGAACAGGCCCTTCGGCCCACCGCATCCATGCCAACCATAACGACTATCTATATTAATCCCACCTGCTTGCATTAATTCCATATCCCTCCATGCCTTGCTCATTCAAGTTCCTGTCCAGATGCCTCTTAAATGTCACTACTGTTCCTGCCTCCACCACCTCCTCTGGCAGCTCATTCCAGATACCCATTATTCTTTGTGTGAAAAATTTACCCCTTTGATCTCCTTCAAACCTCCTCCCTCTCACCTTTAAATCTATGCCATCTAGTTTTAGTCACTCCTAAAATGGGAAACAGACTCTGGCTATCTACCCTATCTATGCCTCTCATAATTTTATATACCTCTATCATGTCCCCTCTCAGCTTCCTTCGCTCCAGGGAAAACAGACCCAGCCTATCCAATCTCTCTTTATAACTCAAGCCCTCCAAACCAGGCAACATCCTTGTCAATCTTTTCTGCACCCTCTCTAGCTTAATCACATCTTTCCTGCAGTGCGGCGACCAGAACTACACACAGTACTCCAAATGCGGCCTAACCAACGTCGTGCAGAACTGTAACATGACGTCCCAACTCTTGTACTCAATGCCTCGGCCGAGGAAGACAAGCATGCCATACGCCTTCTTCACCACCCTGTCTTCCTGTGTTGCGACATTTAGGGAACTATGTACTTGCACGCCAAGGTCTCGCTGCTCAACAACACTCCCCAGGGCCCTGCCATTTACTGTATATGTCCAGCCCTGGTTTAACTTCCCAAATGCATCACTTCACACTTGTCTACGTTAAATTCCATTTGCCAATCCTTTGCCCACTTTCCCAGTCAATCTATATCCTGTTGTAACCTTAGACAACCTTCTTCACTGTCCACTATGCCACCAATTTTGGCGTCATCCGCAAACTTACAATCATGCCCCCAACGTTCTCATCCAAGCCATTAATATATATGACAAACAACAGAGGGCCCAGCACCGATCCCTGTGGCACACCACTGGTCACTGGCCTCCAATCTCAAAAATAACCCTCCACTACCAACCTCTGCCACCAGTCACCAAGCCAATTTTGTATCCAATTGGCTGCTCACCCTGGATCCCATGTGTTCGAACCTTCTGGACCAGCCTACCATGCGGGACCTTGTCAAAGGCCTTGCGAAAGTCCATGTAGACAACGTCCATTGCCCTGCCCTCGTGAATCCTCTTGGTCACCTCGCCAAAAGACTTGCAGGTTGATAGGTAAATTGGCCATTATAAATTGTCACCTGTATAGGTAGGTGGTAGGGAAATGTAGGGACAGGTGGGGATGTTTGGTAGGAATATGGGATTAGTGTAGGATTAGTATAAATGGGTGATTGATGTTCGGCACAGACTCGGTGGGCCAAAGCGCCTGTTTCAGTGCTGTATCTCTAATCTAATCTAAAAAGCTCAATCAAATTCGTGAGACATGATTTCCCATGCACAAAGCCATGCTGACTATCCTCAATCAGACCTTGCCTTTCCAAATGCATATAAATCCTGTCTCTCAGAATCCCTTCCAATAACTTTCCCACCACTGATGTAAGGCTCACTGGCCTGTAGTTCCCTGGCTTATCCCTGCTGCTCTTCTTAAATAAAGGCACAACATTAGCTATCCTCCAGTCTTCCGGTACCTCACCCGTGGCTAACAATGATACAAAAATCTCTGCCAGGGCCCCAGCAATCTCCTCCCTTGCTTCCCATAGCATCCTAGGATATGCCTGGTCAGGCCCTGGGGATTATCCACCTTAATGCGCTTCAAAACCTCCTCCTTTGTAATGTTGATATGCTCCAGGATATCGCTGTTCCCTCCCTTGAATTCACCAGCTTCCATGACCTTCTCCACAGCAAATACAGACGAGAAGTATTCATTTAAGACCTCGCCCATTTCCCGTGGCTCCACACATAGATTAACACACTGATCCTTAAGGGGACCTACTCTCTCCCCAGCTACCCTTTTACTCTTAATATACTTATCGAATCTTGTAGGATTCTCCTTTATCTTATCTGCCAGGGAAATCTCATGGCCCCTTTTCACCCTCCTAATTTCCTTCTTAAGTGTACTCCTACATCCCTTATACTCCTCGAGGGACTTGCTTGATCCCAGCTGCCTATACCTGACATATGCCTCCTTCTTTGTCCTGACCAGGCCCTCACCATCCCTCGTCAACCAAGGTTCCCTAAACTTGCCAGCATTGCCCTTCAATCTAACAGGAACATGCCGGCCCTGAACTCTTCCTATCTCACTTTTAAAAGCCTCCCATTTGCCAGACGTCCCTTTACCTGTAAACAGCCTTTCCCATTCAACTTTTGAGAGTTCCTGTCTGATGCCATCGAAATTAGCCTTCCCCCAATTTAGGACTTCAGCTTGAAGACCAGTCCTATCCTTTTCCATAACTATCTTGAAGCTAATAGAGTTATGGTCACTGGTCCCAAAGTGCTCCCCCACTGACACATCAACCACCTGCCCATCCTCATTTCCTAAGAGGAGGTCGAGTGTAGCCCCTTCTGTAGTATGGCCATCCACATACAGCTTCAGAAAACTATCCTGGACATACTTAACAAATCTTCCCCATCTGATCCCTTAGCACTAAGGCAGTCCCAGTCAATATGAGGGAAATTAAAATCACCTACTATTACAACCCTATAATTCCTACACCTATCTGTGATTTCCCTACATATATGCTACTCCAATCCCCTCTGACTATTGGGGGGCCTATTGTCTAATCTGATCAAAGTGATCACCCCGCTCCTATTTATAAGTTCTACCCATATGGCCTCTCTGGACATTCCCCCAGGATGTTCCCCCTAATCAATAGTGCAACTCCCCCTCCTCTCTTACCTCTACCTGTGTCATGCTGAAAGCATCGGTACCCTGGAACATTGAGCTGCCAGTCCTGCCCATCCCTCAACGACGTTTCCGTAATACCTATAATATCACAATCCATGTACCGATCCATGCTCTGAATTCATCTGCCTCACCTGTAAGGTTTTGCATTAAAGTAAATGTAATTTAGCCTACCAGACCTTCCACGCTCCCTGTCCTGCCCCTGCCCGGCCTGTCAACTGGACTTGCTTGCTTTAAACTCGACATTTGCCTCAACCTTTTTTTAAATTTTCAACATTTGCCTCAACTATCTCATCTGAGAGACTAGTACTTTGGGTCCCACCTCCCTGCTAGACTAGTTTAAACCCTCCCGAGTAGTACTAGCAAACCTCCCGGCAAGGATATTGGTCCCCTTCCAGTTCAGATGCATCCCGTCCAACTTGTACAGGTCACCTCTGCACCAGAAGAGATCCCAATGATCCAAGTACATGAAGGCCTCCCGCCTACACCAGCTCTTCAGCCACGCATTAATTTGCCTTATCCTCCTATTCCTACCCTCACTAGCACGTGGCACAGGGAGTAATCCTGAGATTACAACCCTAGAGGTCCTGCTTTTTAACCTTCTGCCTAACTCCCTACATTCACTTTGCATGACCTCATCTCTTTTCCTGCCTATGTCGTTTATCTGGGGATAAACTGTCCACCAAGATCTATTACATGCCCACTGACTCCCGATCTCGACTACACTTCATCCCACCACACTTCCTGGAAGAACTCAGTTCCATTCTCCCAGACTCTGTCTCCATCGCATCTGTTCTGATGATGTCATCAGAGCTTCCAATATATCTTCCTTTTTCCTCATAGAGGATTCCCCTCCACTGTGTTTGACAGGGTCCTTTCCCACACTTCCCTGCTGAATATTTCCAGCATTTTGTGTTTTTATTTCAGATTTCCAACATTCACAGCATTTTGCTTTTAGTTAGCAGTTAATACTTCTTAAATCCCCCCATCCCGATACATTTCCTTCTCCTTTATTGGGAAGTTGATGTTTTCCTGACCACCAACTAAGTTTTGTAATGTTCCTTTCTTTGCTCTACCAAATACTTACTGTTTCGCATTAATCCAACAAGGTCATTGCTGAAATGTTACAGATTCAGAGTACAATACAAAGTCATGTGTGTCAGTTGTGGCTCATTTGGTAGCACTCTTGTCTCTAAGGGTTGGATTTTAAGGAGCCCTCGATGCGAGATCTGTGGCTGGGGGTGCCTGAAGATGGCCCCGGATGAGGCCTACCACGGACCTCGATGCCGGAATGACCTGGCCTGATATTGCTGGCGGCGGCGAGGCCCTGCGGCAGCCCGCCCCCGTCTCCCGCCACCCACGCACACTGCCACCAACCCCCCCACCCTGGCGGCTCGGCAACAAGACTGTAATTTAAATATTTCAATCAATGAAATTAAGTGAATTCATTAATCTCATTTTGCCTCCTGATGTCGCGGTGTGATCTTCAGCCAGGTGGCCGGCACTGTCGCGTCTTCGGATCCCCTTCCCGGGAAAAAAGGCGGAACACTTTGGGAAGGGGGATGGTTAGTTTATCAGTGCTGGGGGGTGGGGGTGCGGAAATGGGGTCAAATTAGCATCATTATTGTAGGGGATGCTGGGAAGGGTTGTAGTTGAAAGTTTTGAAGTTTGTGGGAGGAGGTCAAATGGTAAAGTTAAGTATTTTGGGGGAAGGGCAAAAAATGTATTTAAATGTTATTGGGGTGGAAGAGGGTAAAAGAGAGATATTTATTTTCATTCTATTTTCCCTGTAAATATTTAAATTTCCCAGTAGGGCTGACAGCTGTTTAAAAATGGCGTCAGCACCTGCGCACAGGAAGCTGAAGCCATTGCTCATACAGGACAGACATAAAACAGACTTCCAGTTCATAAACAAAACTTTCATTGTTTGGTTTACACTTTTAAAAATCTCCAGATTTCCCGCTCAAAAATGGCACATGCAAGAACTCTAGCTCCTGAGTTGATGCACGGACGTCATGGTAAAAGGAACAATCTCCCAAATATCTGTACTTGTAATTATTTAAAATTTTAAAGCATCTCTTAGACATTTTGAGTAATCAGGTTCTCCTATGTCAGAATGGCTTTCCTTTACACACCTATTCAATACTGTTTGACTAACCTGAAGATGTTGAATCACTTTACTGACTGGTGTGTTTGTAATCAAACAAAGATCTATGGATCCTGCTGTAGCCTTGTGTGCTTTCGGCTCAAATTTCTTCCCAACTTCATGCAGGTTGAATTTCTAATTCCCAAAGCAGAGTGCTTTGCGGTTGCCCTGTTGTAAGAGGTTTATTATCATACATATTTACCAGCATTCTTGAAAACACATTTTCTTGGTTAATTTTTTTCAGGGAACAAGGTGTTAGCCTTGGCTCAATGGTGGCACTTTGTCTCTAAGTCAGAAGGTCGTGGGTTCAAGTTCTTTGAGAGAACTGCACTGTTGGAGGTGTTGTCTATTGGATGAAACATTAAACTGAGGCCCAGACTGCCCTCTCAGGTGGACATTCAAGATCCTAGGGTATCATTTGAAGAAGATCAGGGGAATTTCCTGGTGTCCTGACCAACATTTATCCTTCAAATCAACACGTAAAACGGATGATCTAATTATATATTTCATTGCTGTTTGTGAGATCTTGCTGTATACAAATTGACTGCTGTATTTTCTACATTATAATGGTGACTACATTCTAAAAATATTTCGTAGGTTGTAGACATTTTGGGATGTCCTGAAGTCATGTAAGTTTCTTTCAATGAAAGTTTCTGGCAGCAAATACTGAGACGCAAATCGGAAGATGCAACATACGCAAATATGTAAGAGATTTATATCAGTGTTTCAAATCAACATTCCACCTGATCCCAATGGGTGGGTTAGGTTAAAATTACCCCATATGAATGCATCAAAAAGACAATTAGACGTATTTCTGTAGAGACAATGGATCTCGTGCAAAGTTGGGGAACAGTGACTAGTCTATAAAAATATAGTCACGCTTGCTGAACAGTTTCCTATTCCGAACAATTCTTGTCTTTACATAATAATATAGAAACATTGAGGATTAGCAAGATCCAAAATAAGCATTTTTTGCACATCATTTCAGATGTAAATGTACAGGGGCTGCTGAGTGCGCATGGGATTTTCAGGAAGCTCGGATTTTGCAGAAATCAATCAATCAAGCAATAATAGACTGAATTTTACCGCAGGCTTTGGGCCCCCAATGTCAGGCTGGAAAACGAGTCCTGAGTTTGCACTTGCTGACAGTGGGACCGGTTCTGCGATTTTACAACAGGCGGTCTCCTAATTGGCTGCCTGTGGGCGAAGGTATTGCATATAGACAGGCTCCTGGTTCTAACTGGTATTTGGTTTTCGGAGAGAGACTTCCTGTTGGATCAGATACTTGCTCCCTTGAAATATTTGCTGGGGAAACAGTTTCCTCCAGCATTGGTGGAACAAATGGGACATTCCATAATGACATAAAGAATAGAGGACTCAATGAAGGCTGGATTTCGAAATGGTCCAGATTCTGCATGGCAGTACAAAGGAAAGGTTACAGACAGGTGGAATGAGGAAGAAAGCACTTTTTGCAGATCTGGTTATGACATCAGAAGGCAAAATTGAAACAGCAATAATAGGCAAATGAGTCCCAGGAATTCCGAAGGAACGATTCATAGGTGCGTCAAGTCTGACTCAAAGTATCAATATACAATGAACGGCTCAAAGGCAAGGTCCTCGAAATGACACATGACACAAATAATTCTGAGGCAGAAGATAAAGATATTGATGAATCCAAATAAATTGTACTGATCACAAGGAGTTTTAGTCCTGTGATGAACATGTTACTCGCAGACTGTGTTGTGTTAGATAGTGCTTGCATTGCAACAGTATGTGGAACAGACTGGTAAAAATGTTATCTAGGAGTGAGGATCGACACAAGGTTAGGAAATATAAAAGTACTACTTGCTTTAGGTTTGGTGAAGATAAAACAATGAGGTCACTAAAGAGGGTTGAAATTTCATGTAAAATAACTGGAGTAAGCCACTTTATCAGCACTGATGTAGTCTCTGGTTAGATACCTATGCTGTTGAGGAAATCGTCTCGGAAAAAGGCACAAATAAAACTTGACATGGAACATGATATGGCAATTATTTTTGGAAAGGCAGTGGGTCTGCAGTTTACCCAATCAGGACATTATTGTATCCCCTTAACAAAACCTGATGTTTCTCATCAGAGTGTTTGGCAAGTATTAAAAGCATCAGGTGATACGAATCAGGGAAAAAAGTAAATTGTTTTAAAATTTCATAGACAATTTTCTTATGCACCCTGTCAAAGATTAAAAACTCTACTAAAGGATGCAGGTGTGGTTGAGACTATTTGAGACGAATACTGAGAAGTGTGAAATCTGTAAAAAATATCAGAGGGCACTGCCAAATCCCATTGCAAGCCTGCCATTGGCATGTGACTTAATTAATTAGTTGCCCTAGATCTAAAGATATGGAACAAAGACAGAAATATTTTCATTCTACATTTGATAGACCTGGCAACTAGATTTAGTCTTTCTCCAATAATACTTAGTAAGGACAAAAGGGTGATTATAGAAAAAAGTCATGGAGAAATGGATATGGGCCAGACATTGGGTACCAGCTAAGTTTCTGATTGCTAATGGAAGGGAATTTACCAATATGATGAGTTCAGAGACATGTGTGAAAACATAAAAATTATGGGTGTGAATACTGCAGTTGGAAGTCCTTTCAACAATGGACTCTGTGAAAGGAATCATGTGGGGGTTGATGAAATCCTGCATAAAATCTTAGCTGTTCAACCTGGCTTCAAGTTGACAACTGCCTTGGCATGGGCAATGCATGCAAAGAATTCACTCCAGATGTTTCGCGAATATAGTCCCTGTCAATTTGTCTTTGGGCAAAATCCCAAATTACCTTCGGTGCTGTGCGATAGTCCTCTTGCTCTCGGAGGTAGTACAATTAGTTCCACTTTCTTCAGCACATTTGAATGCTTTACATGCAGGAAGACAGGTGTGACCTTGGCCACAAACCTGAAAGTTAACTCTGCTTCTCTCTCCACAAATACTGCCAGACCTGCTGAGTTTTCCCAGCACTTTCTGCTTTGCTGCCACATACTTACTCTGCTTTGTCCCCGTGTCCTGTGCAGTTGAGATCCTCTTCTCCCACTCAAGTGCAATAATCCTTCTTATAGGTGTGCTGCACCTGCGAGAATAATCTTAATTTTGCACATACCAGGACGTGAGACTGCATTCTATCATAAAAGGCAAATACAAAACAGAAATAAAGCATAATTTAAGAATGGGCGGCACAGTGGCGCAGTGGTTACCACCGCAGGTTCACAGCTCCAGCGACCGCATTCAGTTCTGGGTACTGCCTGTGCAGCGTTTGCAAGTTCTCCCTGTGACTGTGTGGGTTTCTGCCGGGTGCTCTGGTTTCCTCCCACAGCCAAAGACTTGCAGGTTGATAGGTAATTTGGCCATGGTAAATTGCCCCTAGTGTAGGTAGGTTTCAGGAGAATGGTGGGGATGCGGTAGGGAATATGGGATTAATGTAGGATTAGTATAAATGGGTGGTCGCTGGTCAGCACAGACTCGGTGGGCTGAAGGGACTGTTTCAGTGCTATATCTCTAAATAAATAAAATATCTACATACTCTGGGGTTGTAACCATCTGACTGAAAAGCCGTCGACTAAAATGCATTTGGAATCTGTATTCATTTCATTGCTAGCTGTTGTGTGAAAAGATATGTAGCTGGAATTAAATTAAATCTTTGTAAAGAACCAGGAAAATATGTTTAAATTCTAGCTGCATTGCAAACTAGAAATATTACATCAATAATTATGTTCAGCTGCTGCAGAAGCAATGTATACGTGAACATGAACATTGCTGTTACCTTCTGGGAGTGGAGTGGAGAGGAGCGGAGTGGACCTGTGTGGAGAACGCCAGGAGCGGAGCCTATAAATCGACCCCGAGGATCGAGGCCCAGTCTCTTACCTTCCGGGAGCGGAGCAGAGCGGACCTGTGTGGAGAACGCTGGGAGCCGAGCCTACAAATCGACCCCGAGGATCGAGGCCTAGTCTCTTACCTTCTGGGAGCAGAGTGGAGAGGAGCGGAGCGGACCTGTGTGGAGAAGGCCAAGAGCGGAGGCTATAAATCGACCCCGAGGATCGAGGCCCAGTCTCTTACCTTCCGGGAGCGGAGCGGAGAGGATAACAGTCGAACCTCTTTCAGCGCGCCGGAGTTTTGAACAAAAAGGCAAACAGTGACGTCAGAGGAGAGCTGAAAGGTAATTGTTTGGTCAGTAGCAGCTGTTAGAATATCTTAAAAAAGTAAGAGGTAAGTTTTTTTTGTTGGAAAAAAAACCTCTGGTGATAAGGTGAGTACTACTGAAGTGTTTATTTTTAAGGACTTTAGATCGGAACGGGTACAACAAGGCCTCCAGTGTAATTAGTATTTTTTAATTAAGAAAGTAACTAATTAACCTAAGGGTAAGTCATGACAGGAGAGCTCAGCCCCGTGATATGCTCCTCCTGCGCTATGTGGGAAATCAGGGACGCTTTCAGTGTCCCTGGTGACCATGTGTGCAGGAAGTGTATCCAGCTGCAGCTACTGGCTACCCGCATTACAGAGCTGGAGCTGCGGGTGGATACACTGTGGAGCATCCGCGATGCTGAGGAAGTCGTGGATAGCACGTTTAGTGAGGTGGTTACACCGCAGGTAATGGCTGCACAGGCAGAAAAGAAATGGGTGACCACCAGACGGAGTAGTAGGCACAGGCAGGTCATGCAGGAGTCCCCTGTGGCCATCCCCTTCTCAAACAGATATACCGCTTTGGATACTGTTGGGGGAGATGACCTCCCAGGGGAAAGCAGCAACAGCCAAGTTCGTGGCACCATGGAGGGCTCTGCTGCACAGCAGGGGAGGAAAAGGGTTGGAAGAGCTATAGTGATAGGCGATTCTATCGTAAGGGGTGCAGATAGGTGTTTCTGTGGCCACAAACGAGACTCCAGGATGGTATGTTGCCTCCCTGGTGAGAGGGTCAAGGATGTCTCGGAGTGGCTGCAGGACATTCTAAAAGGGGAAGGTGAGCAGCCAGAGGTCATGGTCCATATTGGTACTAATGACATCGGCAGGAAGAAGGATGAGGTCCTGCAAAATGAATATAGGGAGTTAGGCAGAAGGTTAAAAAGCGGGACCTCGAGGGTTGTAATCTCAGGATTACTCCCTGTGCCACGTGCTAGTGAGGGTAGGAATAGGAGGATTAGGCAGATGAATGCGTGGCTGAAGAGCTGGTGTAGGCGGGAAGGCTTCAGGTACTTGGATCATTGGGATCACTTCTGGTGCATAGGTGACCTGTACAAGAAGGACGGGTTACATCTGAACTGGAGGGGGACGAATATCCTTGCGGGGAGATTTGCTAGTACTACTCGGGAGGGTTTAAACAAGTCTGGCAGTGGGGTGGGACCCAAAGTACTCGTCTCTCAGATGAGATAGTTGAGGCAAATGTGGAGGTTAAAGCAAGCAAGTCCAGTAGGCAGGCCGTGCAGGGGCAGGACAGGGTGTGTGTAAGGTCTGGTAGGCTAAACTGCATTTACTTTAATGCAAGAAGCCTTACAGGTAAGGCAGATGAACACAGAGCATGGATTGGTACATGGAATTGTGATATTATAGCAATTACAGAAACGTGGTTGAGGGATGGGCAGGACTGGCAGCTCAAAGTTCCGGGGTACCGATCCTTCCGGCGTGACAGAGGTGGAGGTAAGAGAGGAGGGGGAGTTGCACTATTGATTAGGGAGGACATCACGGCAGTACTTAGAGAGGATTCCTGGGGGGAATGTCCAGCGAGGCCATATGAGTAGAACTTAGAAATAAGAAAGGGGTGATCACTTTGATGGGATTATACTGTAGACCCCACAATAGTCAGAGGGAATTAGAGGAGCATATATGTAGGGACATCACAGATAGGTGTAGGAATTATAGGGTCGTAATCGTAGGTGATTTTAACATCCCTAATATTGACTGGGCTGCCTTACTGCTAAAGGATCAGATGGGGAATAATTTGTTAAGTGTGTCCAGGATAGTTTTCTGAAGCTGTATGTGGATGGCCCTACTACAGAAGGAGCTACACTCGACCTCCTCTTAGGAAATGAGGATGGGCAGGTGGTTGATGTGTCAGTGGGGGAGCACTTTGGGACCAGTGACCATAACTCTATTAGCTTCAAGATAGTTATGGAAAAGGATAGGATGGTCCTCAAGTGGGAGGCTTTTAAAAGTGAGATAGGAAGAGTTCAGGGCCGGCACGTTCCTGTTAGATTGAAGGGCAAGGCTGGCAAGTTTAGGGAACCTTGGTTGACGAGGGATATTGAGGGTCTGGTCAGGACAAAGAAGGAGGCAAATGACAGGTGTAGGCAGCTGGGATCAAGTGAGTCCCTCGAGGAGTATAGGGGATGTAGGACTACACTTCTGAAGGAAATTAGGAGGGTGAAAAGGGGCCATGAGATTTCCCTGGCAGATAAGATAAAGCAGAATCCTAAAAGATTCGATAAGTATATTAAGAGTAAAAGGGTAGCTGGGGAGAGAGTAGGTCCCCTTCAGGATCAGTGTGTTTATCTATGTGTGGAGCCACGGGAAATGGGTGAGGTCTTAAATGAATATTTCTCATCTGTATTTACCGTGGAGAAGGTCATGGAAGTTAGTGAATTCAGGGAGGGAACAGCGATATCCTGGAGCATATCAACATCATAAAGAGGAGGTTTTGAAGCACATTAAGGCGGATAAATCCCCAGGGCCTGACCTGGTGTATCCTAGGATGCTATGGGAAGTAAGGGAGGAGATTGCTGGGGCCCTGGCAGAGATTTTTGTATCATCGTTAGCCATGGGTGAGGTACCGGAAGACTGGAGGATAGCTAATGCTGTGCCTTTATTTAAGAAGGGCAGCTGGGATAAGCCAGGGAACTACAGGCCGGTGAGCCTTACATCAGTGGTGGGAAAGTTATTGGAAGGGATTCTGAGTCAGGATTTATATGCATTTGGAAAGGCATGGTCGGATTAGGGATAGTCAGCATGGCTTTGTGCATGGGAAATCATGTCTCACAAATTTGATTGAGTTTTTCGAGGAGGTGACCAAGAGGACTGACGAGGGCAGGGCGATGGACGTTGTCTATTTGGACTTTAGCAAGGCCTTTGACAAGGTCCTGCATGTTAGGCCTGTCCAGAAGGTTCTAACACATGGAATCCAGGGTGAGCTGGCCAATTAGATACAAAATTGGCTTGTTGATAGGAGGCAGAGGGTGATAGTGGAGGGTTGTTTTCGAGATTGGAGGCTGGTGACCAGTGATGTGCCACAGGGATCGGTGCTGCACCCTCTGTTGTTTGTCACATATATTAATGACTTGAATGTGAATGTAAGGGGTATGATTAGTAAGTTTGCAGATGGCACCAAAGTTGGTGGTATAGTGAACAGTGAAGAAGGTTGTCTAAGGTTACAACAGGATATAGCTAAACTGGGAAAGTGGACAAGGGATTGGCAAATGGAATTTAACGCAGACAAGTATGAAATGATGCATTTTGGGAAGTTAAACCAGGGCAGGACATAGACAATGAATGGCAGGGCCCTGGGGAATGTTCTTGAGCAGAGAGACCTTGGGGTGAAAGTACATAGATCCCTGAAAGTGGCAACACAGGTAGACAGGGTGGTGAAGAAGGCGAATGGCATGCTTGCCTTCATCAGCCGAGGCATTGAGTACAAGAGTTGGGATGTCATGTGACAGTTGTACATAACATTGGTTAGGCCGCATTTGGAGTACTGTGTGCAGTTCTGGTCGCCGCACTCCAGGGAAGATGTGATTAAGCTCGAGAGGGTACAGAAAAGATTGACAAGGATGTTGCCTGGTTTGGAGGACTTGAGTTCTAAAGAGAGATTGGATAGGCTGGGTCTGTTTTCCCTGGAGTGAAGGAGGCTGAGAGGGGACATGATAGAGGTATATAAAATTATGAGAGGCATAGATATGGAGGTAGCCAGAGTCTATTTCCCATGGTAGGGGTGACTAAAACTAGAGGGCATAGATTTAAAGTGAGAGGGAGGAGGTTTAAAGGGGATCAAAGGGATAAATTTTTCACAATTATAATTGTGGGTATCTGCAATGAGCTGCCTGAGGAGGTGGTGGAGGCAGGAACAGTAGCGACATTTAAGAGGCATCTGGACAGGTACTTGAATGAGCAAGGCATAGAGGGATATGGAATTAATGCAGGCAGGTGGGATTAGTATAGATCGTCATTATGGTCGGCATGGACGCAGTGGGCCGAAGGGCCTGTTTCTATGCTGTACCACTCTATGACTCAATGTGCTGATCTGTCAGAGATGAAATATCAGGACAACAGCACAGATTACCTCACTAGTCCTGCATTAGTTTTCAAACATGTGCAAGAAAAACCTTGCAGGCAGAAGTTAGAGCAGTTACACTATGGAATCACCTTTGCATTTAAAGGACCAGAGCAAAAACCGAAGATGGCAGGCGGGCGCTCTAGAGTGGCCCCACAGTTCAACGATGCCTCCCAGCTCACTCTCCTCCAGGCTGTGTGGGCAAGGTGGGAGATCCTTTTCCCCAGCGATGGTGAGAAGAGGCCCTCCTGCCCGACCAAGGCAGCCTGGCTGTAGGTGGCAGAGGAGGCAAGTAGCTGTGGGGCCATCCGGCATCAAAGGGTCCAATGCCGGAAGAGGATGAACGATCATTTCCCAGCTAGCCGGGACCCTCCAGACCTCGTGTGCACAAAGCACGGACACCAAAGTCATCCACTGCCAAAGGACAATCTGATCAGCAGCCTTTCTCCAGTCAGGCTGCTGGCGCAACAGTGGCACCACGAAGGAGCACCTGTAAGCGTTTGTAAGAACCACCGTGACACAAACGATCGACACAAACGGGTCTGCAAGGGTGACACAACACTGTGAAAAGTGCGATCTCTAAATCCTCTTCACTAACTGGTGTATTGCTTTTACTTTGTGAATGAAATGTGCCAGCATGTACCGATCATGTGTCCTCCCATTACATCATTGGCCTTTCAGAACTACCAGTGTTTGGAAAAACATAATTGCCATGCCAGTATTACTCATGTGCGTCTCCATGGATGCAATAACATGGATGATGGCTCAGTCTGCAGATGTGGACTGCTGCACACCAGGAAATCGAGGGTGCTGTGTGGCTTGCAGCGCTCATGGTGGTTCTTATGGAGCAGAGACACTGTGTCTGATAAGCTGCTGCCATGATCCCTAGCTCACTGCTCGCCCTGAAAGTGGAGACTGGGTGCCCTCTGACCTCCCTTGCGCCTTTCCTCTTGTAAGTCCTCAGCGTCCCGAGAGCCCAAGGACGATTCCTGCTGACGTCTCTCCTCATCATGCCAGGCATGCCCCCAATTAGGTGCATAGCTGTGCAGAGGACAGCGAGCAGCAAAGAAAGGAGCTGCCCTTTGCAGCTTGTAGTACAGGGCACCAACCGATCTATCCAGGCACTGGGAGCGCATTTTCAGCATGCCGATCGCCTGCTCACTGGTGGCTCTTGTAGCTCTGTGGCTGACGTTGTATCGCTCCTCTGCAGCAGTGGTGTGGTCTCTCACTGGTGTCAGGAGCCCTTCTCTCCAAGACGCCATCCCTCCATCTGAGCCATTTCAGTGATCAGCAGCAGCTGGGATCCGGGCGTCATGGCAGCTGTCTGAGAAGTGGGCACAGAATTGTATAAAGCGTCTCCGGTGATCACAAACCAGCTGTAACTGGATTGAGAGGATTCCTTTCATGGCATCGTCTGTAGGGAGGGAGGGAGGGAGGGAGGGAGCCCTGATGGCCACATGGGTGCAGCCTCTGAGTGGTCTGCAGCTGCCTGTTGGGTCAGCCTGCGGTGCGTATGGATCCTCAGGAGAAGCGGATCAGACCATGTAGGATGAGCCGTACCCATCTCTACGTGCCAAATAAAGCTGTGTCTGTCACTTTTTCGGAGGTTCCTAACAGGGCAGACATTGTTGACAGGTACATCTGGTGCTTTCATGGATCATCTGTGTGCTGTGGCATGGCGCTGCCTGTCTTAGCTCCCACTAAGAGTGGCACAGCATGACCACATAAAGATTCTTCCAGTTGCATCGATTGCCCTACCAGCTGCATCGATTGCTCCACCAGCCAGGCAAGCTTTACACGCCTACCGTTTAAGGCACCCTTCCCACTCACAGAGTGCCATTGATCCTTCACACACTCAAAAAAACAATGGCACAGAGTGGCCACCGTTTACATTGGTTGGGGTGGGGGTGTGTGGTATGCAGTACCTCCCTTGATGCCTGCAGAGATGTGCAGCCTGTAATAACATACCCCCTCCCACCTCCCTTCCAATATGCAGAGTGCAGACCCCCCTATAATGCCATCGTCCCTCCGACCTCCCTTCCAGTATTCGATTTACAGAGACTTACCTGCACTGTCTCCGATTGCTCCCTCTTCTGCTGCCCCACCAGCTTCTCTCATTGGTGAATGGGACGGTACGCAAGAGCAGCCCGTTCAGCGAACAACGGGATGGATAATCAGGCAAGTTAAGTGGCGCTTAACATATTTAAATTAGGGGTCCACTGCCGAGCAGCGAGGGGGGGCTGCACTGAGGACCCACCGCCACAGGTGATTATAATGCAGTGGTGCTGGCTCCCTTTAAAAAATTTTCCGTCAAGACGAATGCAACCTACTTATGGCAGGTAATGTGAGTTTAGAGAGTGGGATAGAATTTACAAGGTGCATTAATGATTTCAGAAATTTTCTTGTGTATTGTGCAGGCTTCTTTTCACCCAGTTAATAACACAGAGTGGGAATGTTAGGTTTGAGAAGAGACATGGCTGTATCAATCTTACAGGATGTGCATGGGGAACAGGAACTTCACTTACCTTGGTCAAACTGCTGTGGTCATTAAAGTATCTTTCAGCACTTTATGGCAGTTTTAGGATGCCTGAAGTTTCAGTGACTGCTTGTGCCACCTATGTCCATTATGATTGGACTATCCCCTGATGGGACTTCCTGTCCTCAGTTCCCAGATGCTGTTCCTTCTTGTCCTCCGCTTAAGTAATATATTATCCACCAACATATCAGGAATATTGTGGATGCTTCCTACTACTGACCCCATCCAAGGCTTTTCCTCCTTCAGTCATCCTTGCAGTCTTTCAGTTCTTGTGGTGCGGTTCCAAAATGGGCAAAAAATGTTGGACCTTAAATCGGCTGCAGCTTTTTAAATGCAGCAGAACAACTTGATTACTGCCACCACCCGCCACCACCCCCCAACCCGACAACACCCTCCTGGCCGTCCAGGAAACCAATGACGAGGAGTTTTATTACTGTTGTTATGAAAGAGCTTCCGTTTTTTGTGAAATGTTTTTTGAGGACTCATATTTAAATTGTGGAAATAGATCCATTTTGGAAGACAGAAGATTTCATAGACATTGGACTCTTGGTTTTTGTTGAAAGTTCACTGAAAGGTCACTTGAGATGTTGTGTTTGAAAACAACTTTTACCAGCCATCACATGCCTTAAAATAAATAAACAACAGAAATTTTGGTGACCTGGGGGGCATGTTTGCTGAGAAGTGACATGTCAAGATTTATGGTTGGTCAAGAGGTCCTGACCTGCTGTTTGGGGTTTCTCTTCTGAGATATTGTTTTGGTTCATTTGGGGTGTGGACTCTCTTTGAAAACAGTTGGAGATCAACCTGCCAAGAGAAAGACACTCAGCTCATCTCTTCCTCTAATTCTTTGAAACGACCCTGTGAATCTACATTGTGATAACTGAAACCCTTGATGTTACGATGCCACGATTCTCCTGGAAAGCCTTCCTGACTATTTCTCGACATCTCCAGAATGAAATGCTCCAGAAAAAATCCCAGTGACCTGTCTCCATATGCCCAGATGCCAGACCAAAATGGACAACTGACATCCTTCCATATCTTTTTTCCTTCAAGAATTAGCAAGTATTTGGCCAAAGTGTTCTTTTTTGTCTTTATGTTTTGTAAAAGAGCTCTGCAAAGAGAATTTCTTTCTTTTTGTCAGCGTGTGTGAATTTGCATGTGGGGTATTTAAAAAGGGAATTTTCATATTTCAATCTGTATGTTAATGCTTTGCTTTGTTACTGGATAAATCTCATTTTCTAATAAACTGATAATTTTGTTGTTTATTAAAGAAACCTGGCTGGTTTATTTTATTCTGGGATAAAAAGTAGGGTATTTGATTTATCATATCGGTAACTGGGTAAACATTTAAAATATATTTTGTGACCTGTGGAGAAGTGGAACGAGAAAAGAAAGTGCACTCCTCCCACCTCAGTCATAACGTATAATTGGGGGCTTTGTGTGGGATAACCCAACGCCATGCAATTGTAGGTGGTGTAATAATAATTGAAAAGGTGAAAAGTTAATAACAGGTTTCTTGCGCATTTGAGTAAAGTTTACATTACTGGAATGTCTTTGTCAGTTGCGATGACCTTTCTGGGGAAGGAGGATTTATCCTTGAGTGATTTGAAAATCTTAACCAAGGTTAAGCTAATAGCATTGGCAGCAAAATTTGGGATGAGAATTAAAACTAGGAGCTAAGAAAGCAAACAGAATTGAAGTTAATATCAAAACATTTGCAATTGGAAGAAGAAGGCAATCCAGATGGTGGTTCAGTTGAATTAGCTAGGATTCAGTTACAGATGAAGCAGCTTGATCTTGAAAAAGAAAAAGAAATGAGAGAAAAAAACTTGATCTTGAAAGAGACTTGACAGTGAAGAAACTTGAACTTGAAAGAGGAAAGGGCAAAAGAAAGAGAAAGAGTATATGGTTGACTATATTCGTAACCAGGTAAACGTTTGAAATATATGTTGTGACCTGCGGAGAAGTGGAACCAGAAAAAACAGGGCATTCCTCCCACCTCAATTGTAACACTGTAAACTTGCCTGCTTACGTACTCCAGGAAATTTCAGCAGATAAGTGACAGCGTCATGTGGCCAGAAAGAAGACCCTTCCTGCTGCTAATCAACCTAATTAACCATAGAAAAATCCAGCCCGTGATACTCACAGCCTCCAAGCACATGTAGGCCAAAGAAACTTTTGAAGCATAAGTAATGTGAAGAACAACTAACTTTTACTTTTTAGTTTTGGGGATGTGAGTGATGAGGACGTGTTTTGTTTTGTCCATCCCTAGTTGCCCTGAGAAGGTGGACTGGGATTAGGTAGAGGGGGTGGGGGAATGTTCATCATTATTGTGTTCATCCTACCTAGAAGATATACCAACTTTATTAGACATTGAGGAAGAAGTAGAAGTTCAGATAGAAGAAATAAAAAAAAACTTGCATTGCTGTAGCACCTTTAACATACTAACACATACCAATGTACTTCACAGAGACATTAGAAAACAAAATATACCACAAAGCCTCATAAGAAATGAGGGCAGATGACCAAATGCTTGCTCAGAGGTAGGTTTTAGGCAGTATCTTTAAGGAAGGAAAGAGAGGTAGTGAGGAGGAGAGGTTTAGGGAAGGAATTCCAGAGCTTAGCACCTTGACAGTTGAAGGCACAGCCACCAATAGCAGAACGATTAAAATGGGGGATGTTCAAGAGGCTGGATTTAGAGGAGCGCAGATACCTAGGAGGTTTGTAGGGCTGGAGGAGATTACAGAGATCGGAAGGGGCCAGGGATTTGAAAACAAGGATGAGAATTTTTAAATCGAGGTGTCGTTTAACCGGGAGCCATTGTAGATCAACGAGCACAGGGGCAATAAGTGAACAGATTTGGTACAAGTTAGGACATGGGCAGCAGAGTTTTGGATGATCTCAAGCTTACAGAAGGTAGAGTGTGGGAGACTGGCCAGGAATGTGTTAGAATAGTTATGTCTGGAGACAACAAAGGCATGGATGAGTGTTTCAGCAGCAGAAAAGTTGAGGCGGGGCGACAAACCCGAGCTTCCGGTTGCTCGCCATTTCAACATCCCCCCCCCCATCCCCGCTCTCATGCTCACATCTCTGTCCTGGGATTGCTGCAGTGTTCCAGCGAACATCAACGCAAGCTCGAGAACAGCACCTCATTTACCGATTAGGCACATTACAGCCTGCTGGACTGAACATTGAGTTTAATAATTTCAGAGCATGACGGGCCCCCCTTTTTATTTTTAGTTATTTTTAGTTATTTTTTATTTGTTTATTTTATCTTAGTTTGTTTAGTTTGTTTCTACTGTGCCCACCCACTGCTTTTTTTAATGTTTGTGCTTGCAGCCAGCGCTGTTTATTTTACAGTCAATTGACACCCTCTCTGAACGAATGCTTTGTCTTTCAGCACACGATTGACATACCGTTTGCTTTTGTTCCATGATCTTCTGGTCAGTTATTCTCTGTGACCTTGTCCTTTCAACATCTTCTCTTTTGTTACCTCTTGCCCCATTCCCGCTTTACTTGCTTAAAACCTTTTGCATTTCTAATATTTGTCAGTTCTGATGAAGGGTCACTGACCAGAAACGTTAAATCTGCTTCTCTCTCCACAGATGCTACCAGATCTGCTGAGTACTTCCAGCATTTCTTGTTTTTATTTTATAAATTGGTTCCTTGTTAAAGGTAGAGACAGACATATCTATCAGCAGTAAAACTGATTACAAAATATTCAGGAGGGATGAAGCTTTTAAAAGAGGGGAGGTATATTAATGAAAATTTCATCATAGCACTAGAAAATAAGGACGCATAAAGGGGTTGTGCATAAAGCTGAATCAGTTTGACTACAGTTAAGGAATAAGAAGGGAATTATTACTCTGTTGGGAGCGTATTATAGACCATTAAATAGGGGAACGGAGGCAGAGGAAAAGAAAAGTATAGAAATTTGAGAGGGATCTTTATGACTCAACAAAAAGGTAAGAGCGATGTATGGAGGGGGAATGTTCTTCAATAGACTCATATTTTTAGCCCAACAGAAACGAGGTTGTGATACAATTTGTTCCAGGAAATGAAATGGAAGGGTTAGGTAATGTGTGGGTGTCGAAACACTGGAGAATTTATGACCATGACATAATTAGCTTTGCGATAAGAACTGAAAGGGTGAAGGAACAGTTAAAGTTGAAATTACTTGTCCGAAGTGGCTCATCACCACATTCTCGAGGGCAATTAGGGATGGGCAATAAATGCTGGCCGAGCCAGTGACGCCCACATCCTGTGAAAGAATTTTAAAAATTAAACAAATTTCAATCAGATAGCGATGGAATTTACCAATTTAAACCAGAAAGAAAAATGGCAAGTATGATGGTGGACATTCAATAGGAAACTTTCAAACAGGAGGTGATTAGGGTTCAAACTAGACAGATAACCACAAGAAATTAAAGGGGTGCCCCAAGACATGGAATTCCATGGGTAGCAGAAAAATTAAAATGTTAAAAGAGCCAAATGGCAAATCTGTGGACAATTATCCAAAAAAACCTCAAATGGTGTATAAAAATATGGAGAAGAAGCAAGAAGGAGTGTAGAGAGACTAAGTATGGGTATGAAGAAAGACTGGAAACTAAAATAAAGGGAAATAATAAAAAAGATTTTCTTAACACATCGAAACATTCTTGGACAAGCTGAACTTATACAAATCATTGGTTAAGTCACAGTTAGGATTGAATGGAGAATTCTGCTCTGGCAGTCCCAGTACAATCTGAGAGTCCATGTCAGGAAATTGTGCACCTCAGTTATATATTTTTGCCTATTAATTTCAATGTTTAGAAATAATGGGTGGGGTGCACACATTCATAATTCATGCGCTCACTCATTAACTGCAGTAATGAAACAGTAAATGTTCCCTCTAAGTTATCTATTTCAGATACTGACTTTAAGAAGCACGTCAAGACCATGAAACAATTGAACCTGTGTTGAGGGTTTGGCCTCTGTTGCCTTCCTGCCCTTCATTCCTCTCCTGTGCACTCCTGATGCCTGGGGCTCTGCCATTCCAGTGAAGGGTGTTGTCCCTCACTTGGTTCAAAATCCTGAAGTCGAGGCCCCATTGCCAGTTGGAGCCTTCAATCTGAGCAGGTGGCCGCCAATTGTCTTGGCAGTCTTGCCCCTGTTCTTCTGCCTCCATGATGCAGGGGTGGTGCCAAACACTTTTAAAGCCGGATGCTGAGTGCCCACTCTTCTTGCCACCTGCACAGTGCCAATTACATCCTCTTACCAAGTGACAGTCCCTCTTTGCCCCACTGACCTTCTTATGGTGCCGGGGAGATGCCCTGGGGCAGCCATGGCTGGCTCCCCACTCTGTACCCACTTGCTTTCAGCTGATCAGTTTCTGAAGGTGCTGGTAAACTGTCTGGCAGTTTAAAATTCAAAAATTCAAATCTTTACAAGATCTAAATGAGCTTTTAAAATGTCTTAATTGTCCTCAATTGGAGGGAGAGTGGGAATCGTGTCCTACCCTTCCCCACACTGGTAATTATTGCTGGCACTGGGACCGGCATCTTAAAATTGACACACCAACTGACGGCAGCAATTTTAGGGACGCCCCCCCCACCGCTTCCATTCCTGTCTCCGGGAGGGGGGTTGGGGGGGAGGCGGGCGAGGGCCCCCGGAAATTTAGCCCAAAGTCTCTGTGAAGCTGCAAAGTGTACCATGGGGCAGAATTTTATAATCCCACCACTGAAATCAGCTGCGGGCGAAAACAATGGCAGCCCGCCTGTGCGGCCCACACGTCACGGAGCCGCCGCGATCCTTAGCGTGGGAGCTCATTTAAATAGCCGGGGCGGGCCGCCACCCCCGATCACACGGAGGGGGCGTGCTTTCCATCCAGGGCAATGGCGCCAGTTGCCTGTGTCTAGGCGCTGATGCCATTTTGAAAAGGCTTTGTGCCCTACCGTTAAATTTAAATATTTAAAGCTACAGTGAATAAAAAATTGAGTCCATTTATTTTGCCTCACTCCCACCCGACCAGTAACCAAAAATTAATTAATTTCCCTCTCCCCCAAAAGCACTGACCTTTTCCAACTGACCTTCTCCCCCAAAGTTTCATAAACTTTAATCTCAAACTTTTCCCCTATTAATTTCAATGGTTTGAAATGATGGATGGGGTGCACACATTCATAATTCATGTGCTCACTCTGTGCCCACAGCAACGTAACAGTAAATGTATCTATTTTTAATGCTAACTTTAAGAAGCATGTCAAGACCATGAAACAATTGAACCTGTGTTGAGGGTTTGGCCTCTGTTGCCTTCCTGCCCTTCTTTCCTCTCCTGTGCACTCCTGTTGCCTGGGGCTCCGCCATTCCATTGAAGGGTGTTACCCCTCACTTGGTCCAAAATCTTGAAGTCAAGCCCCCATTGACAGGTGGAGCCTTTATTCTGTGAGACCAAGGTGAACCTGCGAGGAGACAGGCACTGGCGGGCGGGAGTTCCAGCGGCTTAAAAGAGGCTGCGAGAGGCCAGGGAAAGACCGAGACCAAGGCAGACCTTCGAGGAGACAGGCACCGCGAGCGGGAATTCCAGTGGCTTAAAAATGGCATACTCTCACACACTCTCACAGGGACAGCGAGAGAGTTCCACGATTGACGTCACAGTTCAGAAAGTGAGCGTTGCAAGGGGAGGCAGCTGATTGGTCAGTAGGAACAGGTGGGTATTTGTACCCTTTTTTACTACCTTCAATAGCTGAAGTAAAAGTAAAGGTAGGATTTTAGGTTGTAGTAGATAGTGATTGGAGTCGAATAAGGTCCCTAGCTTAATTAGTACCCTAAATTAAAGGGAGTAACTAAGGAGCTTAATTGAAGGCTAAGTCATCGCAGGAGAGCTCAGCCCTGTGGCATGCTCCTCCTGTGCTATGTGGGAAATTCGGGACACTTCAAGTGTCCCTGGCGACCATGTGTGCAGGAAATGTGTCCAGCTGCAGCTACTGGCTGACCGCATTGCGCAGCTGGAGCTGTGGATGGATTCACTGGAGCATCCACGATGCTCAGGAGGTCGTGGATAGCAGGTTTAGCGAGGTAGTCTTTTTTAGCCTCCTTGTCTCGAGAGACAATGGGTAAGTGCCTAGAGGTGGTCAGTAGTTTGTGAAGCAGTGCCTGGAGTGGCTATAAAGGCCAATTCTAGAGTGACAGATTCTTCCACAGGATCTGCAGATAAAATTGGTTGTTGGGGCTGTTACACGGTTGGCTCTCTCCTTGCACTTCTGTCTTTTTTCCTGCCAACTGCTAAGTCTCTTCGACTCGCCACTCTTTAGCCCTGCCTTTATGGCTGTCTGCCAGCTCTGACGTTCACTGGGAACTGACTCCCACAACTTGGGGTCAATGTCACAGGACTTCATGTCGCGTTTGCAGACATCTTTAAAGTGGAGACATGGGCAGCCGGTGGATCTGATACCAGTGAGGAGTTCGCTGTACAATGCGTCCTTGGGGAACTTGCCATCTTCCATGTGGCTCACATGGTGGTCACTCTGCAGGTAATGGCTGCAGAGGCAGAAAAGGGATGGGTGACCACCAGGTGGAGTAGTAAGCACAGGCAGGTAGTGTAGGAGTCCCTGTGGCCGTCCCCCTCTCAAACAGATATATCACTTTGAATACTGTTGGGTGGGGATGGCCTCCCAGGGGAAAGCAGCAACAGCCAAGTTCGTGGCACCATGGATGGCTCTGCTGCACAGGACGGGGTGAAGAAGAGTGGGAGAGCCATACTGATAGGAGATTCAATGGTAAAGGGAACAGACAAGAGTTTCTGTGGCCACAAATGAGACTCCAGGATGGTATGGTGCCTCCCTGGTGCTAGGGTCAAGGATGTCTCGGAGCGGCTGCAGGACATTCTGAAGGGGGAGGGTGAACAGTCAGAGGTCGTGGTACACATTGGTACCAATGGCACAGGTAGAAAGAGGGATGAGGTCCTGCAACAAGAATTTAGGGAGCGAGGTAGCAGATTAAAAAGCAAGACCTCAAAGGTTGTAATCTCTGGATTACTTCCGGTGCCACGTGCTAATAAGTATGGGAATAGGAGGATAGAGCAGATGAATGCATGACTGAGGAGGTGGTGCAGGAGGGAGGGCTTTCGTTTCCTGGATCACTGGGTCTGTTTCTGGCAAAGGTGGGACCAGTACAAGTTGGATGGGTTGCACCTGAACTGGAACGGGCCAACATCCTTGCTGGGAGGATTGGTAGTGCTGTTGCAGGGGGTTTAAACTAATTTGGCAGGAGGATGGAATACAGAGTGGAGTTACAGTACGGGGTGATGCACAGTCAAATATAGAAGGGAAACGGAGTCAGTCTGGAAGGCAGAGCAAATATAGACCTGTAAAGGCACAAGTGAATAATGCAAGGTTGGATTGCATCTATTTTAATGCAAGGAGTCTTACTAGTAAGGCAGATGAATTGAGGGCATTGATTAGCACATGGTATTATGATATTATTACTCTCACAGAGACATGGTTGAGGGAGGGGCAGGACCGGCAGCTCAATATTTCAGGGTTCCAATCTTCAGGTGTGACAGGGGAGGGGGTAAAAGAGGAGGTGGCATTGCACTGTTGATCAAGGAGTCAATTACTGCAGTGAAGAGGGATGATATCTTAGAAGGTTTCTCAAATGAGGTCATATGGGTAGAACTTGAAAGCAAAAAGGGGACAATCACTTTGCTGGGAGTGTACTACAGACCTCAAAGCAGTCAGGGAGAGAATGAGCAGTAGATATGTAGGCAAATCTCAGAAAGGTGTAAAAATAATAGGGTAATAATAGTAGGGGATTTCAACTTCCCCAATATCAACTGGATAGTCTGAATGCAAAAGGCTTAAAGGGGGTGGAATTCTTAAAATACACAGAGGAAAGCTTTATGAGCCAATACATAGAAAGTCCTACAAGAGAAGGGGCAGTACTGGACCTAATCCTAGGGAATGAAACCAGACAAGTGGTAGAAGTGTCGGTGGGGGAGCATTTTGGGGATAGTGACCATAACTCTGTAAGGTTTAAGGTACTTATGGAAAAGGACAAAGATGGACTGGAAATAAAGGTACTGAATTGGGGGAAGGCTGATTTTAATATGATAAAACAGTATCTGGCCAAAGTGAACTGGGAGCAGCTACTTGTAGAAAGGTCTATATCAGACCAGTGGGAGTCATTCAAAGAGGAAATAGTGAGAGTTCAGAGCCAACATGTACCCGTTAAGGTGAAGGGTAGGACCAACAAGTCCAGGGAATCCTGAATGTCAAGGGATATAGATGATTGGATAAGGGAAAAAAAGGAGGCTTATGGCAGATTCAGAGCGCTGAAAACAGCAGAGGTACTCGAGGAGTATAGAAAGTGTCGGGGGATACTTAAAAAAGTAATTAGGAGAGCGAAGAGGAACATTGAAAAACACAGGCGGGCAAGATAAAGGAAAATCCTAAGGCGTTTTGTCAGTATATTAAGGGCAAGAGGATAACCAGGGAAAGAGTAGGGTCCATTAGGGACCAAAGTGGCAATCTGTGTGTGGAGCTGGAGGACCAGGGTGAGGTTCTAAATGATTACTTTTCATCTGTGTTCACTATGGTGAAGGACGATGTAGGTGTAGAGATCAGGGAGGGGGATTGTGATATACTTGAACATATTAGCATTGAAAGGGAGGAAGTATTAGCTGTTTTAGCGGGCTTAAAAGTGGATAAATCCCCAGGTGGTGGTGTAAATAGTGAGGAGGAAAGCCTTAGATTACAGGACGAGATAGATGAGCTGGCAAGATGGGTGGAGCAGTGGAAAATGGAATTCAATCCTTAGAATTGTGAGGTGATGCATTTTGGGAGCACTAACAAGGCAAGGGAGTATACAATGGATGGTAGGACCCTAGGAAGTACAGAGGGTCAGAGGGACCTTGTTGTACTCGTCCATAGATCACTAAAGGCAGCAGCACAGGTGGATAAGGTGGTTAGGAAGACATGGGCAGCACAGTGGCACAGTGGTTAGTACCCTAGCCACAGAGCTCCAGCGACCCGCGTTCAGTTCTGGGTACTGACTGTGCGGAGTTTGCAAGTTCTCCCTGTGACTGTGTGGGTTTCTGCCGTGTGCTCCGCTTTCCTCCCACAGCCAAAGACTTGCAGGTTGATAGGTAAATTGGCCATTGTAAATTGCACCACGTGTCGGTAGATGGTAGGAGAATTGTGGGGATGTGGTAGGAAGTATGGGGTTAATGTCGGATAAGTTTAAAATGGTCAGTTGTTGGTCAGCACAGACTTGGTGGACTGAAGGGCCTGTTTCAGTGCTGTATCTCTAAATAAATAAAATATGGGATACTTGCCTTTATTAGCCGAGGAATAGAATATAAGAGCAGGAAGGTTATGATGGAACTGTATAAAATGCTAGTTAGGCCACAAATGGAGTACTGAGTACAGTTCTGGGCACCACGCTATTGGAAGGATGTGATTGCAGTGGAGAGCGTGCAGAGATTCACCAGGATGTTGCCTGGGCTGGAGCATTTCAGCTCTGAAGAGAAACTGAAAAGGCTAGGATTGTTTTCCTTAGAGCAGAGAAGACTGAGGGGAGATATGATTGAGGTATACAAAATTATGAGGGCATTGATAGTTTATATAGGAAGAAACTTTTTCCCTGGCGGAGGGGTCAATAACCAGGACGCACAGATTTATGGTAATCGGCAGGAGGTTTAGAGGGGATTTGAGGAAAAAAGAATTTCACCCAGTGGGTGGTTGGAATCTGGAACACACTGCCTGAAGAGGTGGTAGAGGCAGGAAACCTCACAACATTTAAGAAGTATTTAGATGTGCACTTGAAATGCCATAGCATACAAGGCTACGGGCCAAGTGCTGGAAAATGGGATTAGAATAGTTAGGTGCTTGATGGCCGGCACAGACACGATGGGCCGAAGGGCCTGTTTCTGTGCTGAATAACTCGATGACTCTATTCCCACCATCTCCTACACTAATGATCCCATTACCCCCAACTCCTGCATTGAGAAACTTACCTCCTCCTCCCTCCCCACCGGTGTTTCACCTCGTTTCCCTGGACAGGGATCCAAAGGCGCAGGAGTGCCGGCCAGAGGCAGAATATTGCAGCGGGATGGAAGACGGTGCCGTAAGTATAAAAAATGCATTCATTTTAATTTATTTGAATATGTAAATGGAGGTCCCATCGCCAAGTGGTGAGGGGCTGCCGTGGGGCCTCGCCGCTGCTGACAATATTGGGCCGAGCCCTCCTGGCGTCGGGGTGCATGGCAGCAGTCTCCTGGAGGCATTTTCCGGCACATATGCCCCACAAGACCTGACGTCGGAGGTCTGTAAAATCCAGCCCATGGTGTGTAGTTCTTTGTGGAACAGTAGAAGTCTAACATAATTCAAAAATATGATTACATTGGGCAATATTTGGGGCGGCACAGTGGCGCAGTGGTTAGCACTGCAGCCTCACAGCTGCAGTGACCTGGGTTCAGTTCTAGGTACTGCCTGTGCAGAGTTTGCTAGTTCTCCCTGTGACTGCGTGGGTTTCCATCGGGTGCTCTGGTTTCCTCCCACAGCCAAAGACTTGCAGGTTGATCGGTAAATTGGCCTTGTAAATTGCCCCTAGTGCAGGTATGTGGGAGGAGAATGGTGGGGATGTGGTAGGGAATATGGGATTAATGTCGGATTAGTATAAATGGGTGGTTGTTGGTTGGCACAGACTCAGTGGGCCAATGGGCCTGTTTCAGTGCTGTATTTCTAAAATAAAATAAAATAAATAAAAAATAATAGGAGCAGTTCTTATGGCCTCTGCAAATATTTGGTTGATAACCATCTCAGGATGGTTAACTCTGCCGAACATCAATCTTGGGTCCAAATAGAAATGGGTGTAATTTGAGGCAACTCAACTGTAAAGAGAGCGTGTGTTAAAAAAAAACCAGTGATAACATCATCATCAGTGTCACAGATGGCAAACCTTTGCTGTTTTATTTTTCCAAATAGAGTGCTCTACAGTCTGCTTTAACTATTGACGCTTGTAATGATTTTGTGGATGTAGTGCTCAACTCTATTTCTGAGCTGGATTGCCCCTGATTTTCTCCACAATTAGACACAGATTCAGAATGCCAATGAGTAACATTGTTGAACCGACGAGAAACAGTGTTCAGTTCTCACAGGCACTTTAAACAGTTTTTCACCAATCTATTGCCGAGAATACGATTTGTTTGAAAAGAATGTTCCTGCTTGGGTACTGCAGTCATTGCACTAAACCCAACACCTGTACTGCAGGTGGAGTAGGTGACGGAAATCACATCTGCCAAATGGAAACTTATTAATTTCGTCACATGGGACACTGCTTGAAACTTCTTTTTCCTGGACATCATAAATAACTTGGTAAAAAAAAATTGAACAGCTGAAAACATAAGAACATACGAGATCATAAGAAATAGGAGCTGGAGTAGGCCATTCGGCCCCTCAAGCCTGCCCCGCCATTCAATAAGATCATGGCTGATCTACCCCAGACCTCAATTCCTCTTTCGTGCAAGATCCTCATAGGCCTCAACTCCCCGATATTTCAAAACTCTATCTACCTCCTCCTTAAATACTTTCAGTGATCAAGCCTCCACAACTCTCTGGGGTAGAGAATTTATTGTCCATCTTAGATAGGACAATTTCAGGGCAGGAACAGGAGGCAGAAAATTAGTACGTGACTCTGAAAGACAGAAGAAGCAAAGGAATTTGGAAGTGTTAAAGAGTATTTATTTAAATGCAAGGAGTATCGTAAATAAAGCCGAGGAGCTGAGGGCACAGATAGACACATGGCAACATGATATCATTGCTATAACGGAAACTTGGCTGAAAGAGGGGCAAGAATGGCAGCTCAACATCCCTGGATAAAGAGTTTTCAGGTGGGATAGAGAGGGGGATAAAAAAGGAAGCATTATTAGTTAAGGACTCGATAACAGCTTCGAGGAGCTAAATGAATGATCAAATGAGGCCATATGGGTGGAGCTCAGAAATAAAAAAGGGGCAGCCACACTACTAGGAGTGTACCATAGACCCCCAAATAGTGAGAAGGAGATAGAAGAACAAATATGGAGGCAAATTTCTGAATGCAAAAACTAGAGGGCAGTAATAGTTGGGAATTTCAACTACCCTAATATCAACTGGGATACAAACAGTGTGAAGGGCACAGAGGGCACAAAATTCTTGAACTGCATTCAAGAGAACTATTTTAGCCAGCATGTAACAAGCCCAACGAGAGGTGGCACAATTCTAGATTTAGTCTTCAGTAATGAAGCTGGACAAGTGGATGAAGTAACAGTGGGTAACCATTTTGGAGATAGTGACCATAATACAGTTAATTTTAGCATAATTGTGGAAAAGGACAAAGATAAAACTGTACTCAAAGTTCTAAATTGGGGGAAGGCAAATTTTATGAAACTGAGAGGTGACCTGGCGAAAGTGGACCGGATACAGCTACTTGAAGGAAAATCACTGGCAAAGCAATGGGAGGCATTCAAAAGCAAGATACTAAAGGCACAGTGTAGGCATGTCCCCACAAAGGTAAAGGGTGGCACTGCCAAATCTAGACCCCCCTGGTTATCTAGAAGCTTATAGGGTAAGTTTAAGCAGAAAAAGAAAGCTTTTGACGATCACATAAAATGTAATACTTTAAAAAGCTGAGATGAGTATAGAAAGTGCAGGGGTGAAGTAAAAAAGGAAATTAGAAAAGCCAAGAGAGGACATGAAAAAATATTGGCAAGTAAAATCAAGGAACATTTGAAAAAGTTTTATCAGTACATTTAGAGCAAGAGGATAAGTAAGGAAAGGGTAGAGCCTGTCAGAGATGTACAAGGGAACTTAGATGTGGATGCAGAATATGTGGGCAGGGTTCGTAATGAGTTTTTTGTCTCTGTTCTCACAAAGGAGAGGGTTGATGCAGACATTGTAGTTAGAGGAGGAGTGTGAAATATTAGACACAATTAGCATAATGAGAGAGGAAGTACTAGAGGGTCTGACATCCTTGAAAATGGATAAATCACCAGGGCCAGACTGATTGCATTCCAGGTTGTTAATGAAAGCTAGAGAGGAAATAACTAATGCGCTGAGGATCCTCTTCAAAGCCTCACTAGATACAGTCGAGGTACCAGACAATTGGAGGTCTGCGAATGTTGTACCATCGTTTAAAAAGGGTGCGAGGGACAGGCCAAATAATTATAGGCCGGTCAGTCTGTCCTCGGTGTTGGGTAAATTATTACAATTAATTCTGAGGAACAGGATAAACTGCCACTGAGAAAGGCGAAGATTAATCAGGGATAGTCAGCATGGATTTGTTAGCCGATGGTGCTGTTTTACTAACTTGATTGAGGTTTTTGAGGAAGTAACAAGGCAGATTAATGAGGGTAGTGCAGTGGATGTGGTCTACATGGATTTTACTAAGGCACTTGACAAGGTTCTGCAAGGCAGACTGGTCAGCAAAGTGAAAGCCCATGTTGTACAAGGGAATGTGGCAGGAAGGATCCAAAATTGGCTCAGTGACAGGAAACAAAGTGTAGTGGTCGAGGGATGTTTTTGCAAATGGAAAGCTGTTTGCAGTAGTGTTTCACAGGGCTCAGCGCTGGGACTGTTGCTGTGTGTGGAATATATTAATAATTTGCACTTAAATGTGGGAGGCATGATTGGGAAATTTGCTGATGCCACAAAAATTGGTCGTGTAGTTGATAGTGAAGAGGATAGCTACATACTCCAGAATGATATCAGTGGTTTGGTTGAGTGGGCAGAAAAGTGGGAAATGGAATTCAATCTGGAGAAGTGTGAGGTAATGCATTTGGGGAAGGCAACAAAGTGAGGGAATACACAGTAAAGGGGAGGATATTGAGAGGGGTAGAAGAAGAGAGAGACCTTGGAGTGCGTGTCCTCAGGTCCCTGAAGGTGGCAAGACAGGTAGATAGAGTGGTGAAGAAAGCATATGGAATGCTTTACTTTATTGGCTGTGGTATGGAATACAAAAGTAGCGATGTAATGCTGGAATTGTATAAAACTCTAGTTAGGCCACAGCTGGAGTAATGCATACAGATCGGGTCACCACATTACAGGAAGGACATAATTGCTCTGGATAGAGTACAGAGGAGATTTACAAGAATGTTATCAGGGCTTGAAATTTGCAGCTATGATGAAAGATTGGATCGGCTAGGGTTGTTTTCCTTGGAACAGAGGAGGCTGAGGGTGACTTAATTGAGGTGTACAAAATTATGAGGGGCCTAGATAGACAGGAAGGACCTGTTTCCCTTGACAGAGAGGTCAGCTACCAGGGGGCACAGAGTTAAGGTTAGTGGTCGTAGGATTAGAGGTGAGAAAAAAAATTTTCACCCAGAGGGTGGTGGGTGTCTGGAATTCACTGCCAGGAACGGTGGTGGAGGCATAAACCCTCAAATCATTTCAAAGGTACCTTGACATACACCTGAAGTGCTGTAACCCCCAAGGCTATGGACCAGCTGCTGGAAGGTGGGATTAGATTGGGTGGCTAGACTTTTCGGCTGGCACAGACATGACGGTGGAATGGCCTCCTTCTGTGCCGTAATGTTTCTATGGTTAGAGTCATAGAGTCATAGAGTTATACAGCACAGAAACAAGCCCTTCAGCTCATCATGTCTGTGCCGGCCATCAAGCACCTATCTATTCTAATCCCATTTTCCAGCACTTGGCTCGTAGCCTTGTATGGCATTTCCAGAGCTCATCTAAAGACTTCTTAAATGTTGTGTGTGTTCCTGCCTCTACCACCCCTTCTGGTAGTGTGTTCCAGATTACAACCAACTTCTGGATGAAAAAAGTTTTCCTCAAATCCTCTCTAAATCTCCTGCCCATGACCTTAAATATATGCCCCCTGGTTATTGATCTCTCCGCTGAAGGACAAAGTTTCTTCCTATCTATCCTATCAATGCCCCCTCATAATTTAGTATAGGTCAATCAGGACCCTGTCATCCTTCTCCGCTCTAAGGAAAACAACACGAGCCTATCCAGTCTCTCTTCATAGCTGAAATGCTCCAGCCCAGGCAACATCTTGGTGAATTTCCGCTGCACCCTCTCCAGTACAATCATATCATTCCAATAGTGTGGTGACCAGAACTGTACACAGTACTCCATCTGTGACCGAACTAGGTTTTTATAGAGCTCCATCATAACTTCCCCTGCTCTTATATTCTATGCCTCGGCTGATAAAGGCAAGTTTCCCAGATGCGTTCCAAACCACCTTATCTACCTGTGCTGCTGCCTTCAGTGATCTATGGACAAGTACACCAAGGTCCCTCTGACCCTCTGTACTTCCTAGGGTTCCTACCATCCATTGTATATTCCCTTGCATCGTTAGTCCTCCCAAAATGCATCACCTCACACTTCTCAGGATTAAATTTGCTACTTCTCTGCCCATTTTACCAGTTCATCTAGATCGTCCTGTAATCCAAGGCTTTCCTGCTCACTATTTATGTACCACCAATTTTCATGTCATCTGCAAACTTATTGACCATACCTCCTATAGTCACGTCCAATTCATTAATGTACACTACAAACAGCAAGAGTCCCAGCACTGATCCCTGAGGTACATGACTGGTCGCAGGCTTCCACTCGCAAAAACAGCCCTTGACCATCACCCTCTGCGTCCTGCCACTAAGTCAATTTTGGATCCAATTTGCCAAATTACTCTGGATCCCATGGGCTCTTACACTCTTAACCAATCTCCCACGCAAGACCTTATCAAAAGTCTTATTGAAATCCATGTAGACTACATCAAATGCCTTACCCTCATCTACATATATAGTCACCACCTTGAAAAATTCAATCAAGATTGTTAGACACGATCACCCCTGACAAAGACATGCTGACCATCCCTGATTAATCCCTGCCTTTCCAAGTGGAGATTAATTTTGTCCCTCAGAATTTTTTCCAGTAGTTTCCCGACCACTGATGTTAGACTCACCGGCCTCTAAATACCTAGTTTATCCCTGCTACCCTTCTTGAATAATGGTACCACATTCGCTATCCTCCAGTCCTCTGGCACCCCTCCTGTCGCCAGAGAGAATTTGAAAATTTTTGTCAGAGCCCCCGCAATATCCTCACTTGCCTCACATAACAGCCTGGGATACATCTCATCTGGGCCTGGGGATTTATCCACTTTTAAGCCCACTAAAACAGCAAATACTTCCTCCCTTTCAATGCTAATTTGTTCAAGTATATCACAATCCCCCTCCCTAATCTCTACACCTACATCGTCCTTCTCCATAGTGAACACAGATGAAAAGTAATCATTTAAAACCTCACCTATGTCCTCTGGCTCCACACACAGATTGCCACTTTGGTTCCGAATGGGCCCTACTCTTTTCCTGGTTATCCTCTTATCCTTAATATACTTATCAAATGCCTTGGGATTTTCCTTTAACTTGCCCACCAGTGTTTTTCATATCCCCTCTTCGCTCTCCTAATTACTTTTTTAAGTACCCCCCTACACTTTCTATACTCCTTTAGGGTCTCTGCTGTTTTCAGCGCTCTGAATCTGCCATAAGCCTCCTTTTTTTCCCTTATCCAATCCACTATATCCCTTGACATCCAGGGTTCCCTGGACTTGTTGGTCCTACCCTTCAGCTTTATGGGAACATGTTGGCCCTGAACTCTAACTATTTCCTTTTTGAATGGCTCCCACTGGTCTGATGTAGACTTTCCTATAAGTAGCTGCGCCAACCAGTCCCCATCCGCCACCACCCTCCTCCGCTTGGCTGAACTTGTTCTCACATTGAACGACTTCTCCTTCAACTCCACTCACTTCCTTCAAGTAAAAGGGTTTGCTATGGGTACCCGCATGGGTCCTAGTTATGCGTGTCTTTTTGTGGGATATGTCGAACATTCCTTGTTCCAGTCCTACTCAGGCCCCCTCCCCCAACTCTTTTTCCGGTACATTGATGACTGTATCAGTGCTGTTTCCTGCTCCCGCCCCAAACTGCAAAACTTTATAAAATTTGCTTCCAATTTCCACCCAACTCTCACCTTTACATGGTCCATCTCCGACGCTTCCCTTCCCTTCCTCGACTTCTCTGTCTCCATCTCTGGGGATTGGCTGTCTACTAATATTCATTATAAGCCCACCAGCTCCCCTAGCTACCTCAACTACACTTCTTCACACCCTGCTTCCGGTCAGGACTCCATTCCATTCTCCCAGTTTCTTTGTCTCCAACGCATCTGCTCCGCTGATGCAATCTTCCACGACAGTGCTTCTGATATGTCTTCCTTTTTCCTCAACCGAGGATTCCTCCCCATTGTGGCTGACAGGGCCCTAAACCGTGTCTGGCCCATTTCGCGCACCTCTACCCTCACCCCTTTCCCTTCCTCCCAGAATCACGACAGGGTTCCCCTTGTCCTCACTTTCCACCCCAACAGCCTCCACATCCAAAGGATCATCCTCCGCCATTTCTGCCACCTCCAGCGTGATGCCACGACCAAACATATCTTTCTTTCCTCTCCCCGTCAGCATTCCAAAGGGATCATTCCCTCCGTGACACCCTGGTCCACTCCTCCATTACCCCCAACATCTCGTTACCTTCCCAGGCACTTTCCCATGTAATCGCAAGAGGTGTAATACCTGCACTTTTATCTCCTCTCTCCTCACTATCCCAGGCCCCAAACATTCCTTTTAGGTGAAGCAGCAATTTACTTGTACTTCTTTCAATTTAGTATACTGTATTCGCTGCTCACAATGTGGTCTCCGCTACATTGGGGAGACCAAATGCAGATTGGGAGATCGCTTTGCGGAACACTTCCGCTCAGTCCGAAATCATGACCCCGAGCTTCCGGTTGCTTGCCATTCCAACACCAAATCCCCACCCACCCCCCCGCTCTCATGCTCACATATCTGTCTTTGTCTTGCTGCAGTGTTCCAGTGAACATCAACACAAGCTCGAGGAACAGCAACTCATTTACCGATTAGGCACACGACAGCCTGTTGGACTGAACACTGAGTTCAATAATTTCAGAGCATGACAGGCTCCCCCCACCTTTTATTTTCAGTTATTTTTTTTCTTTTTCCTTTTTATTTTATTTATTTCAGTTTGTTTCATCATTCATTTTTCTTACCATGTGTATGCCCACTGTTTTTTTCATGTTTGTGCTTTGGCTCATGGCTGTTCATTTTTCTGTCCATTAACACCCTCTCTGCACTAACACTTTGTCTTTCAACACACCATTAACATTGCACTTGGCTTTGCTCCGTGACCTTTTGGTCAGTTATTCTCTGAGACCCTTTCCTATCAGCACCTTGCCTTTTGTTATCTCTTGCCCCACCCCCTCTTTGTTTGCTTAAAACCGATTATATATCTAATCTTTGCCAGTTCTGATGAAGGGTCACTGACCTGAAACGTTAACTCTGCTTCTCTCTCCACTGATGCTGCCAGACCTGCTAAGTATTTCCAGCATTTCTTGTTTTTATTCTTCTCAGTATCTATCCTGTCAAGCCCGCTCAAAACCTTATATGATTCAATAAGATCACCTCTCATTCTTCTAAATTCCAATGAGTATAGGCCCAACTTGCTCAACCTTTCCTCATAAAACAAACCCTTCAACCCAGGAATCAAACTAGTGAACCTTCTCTGAGCTGCCTCCAATGCACGTATATCCCTCCTTAAATAAGGAGACCAGGTGTGGTCTCACCAACATCCTGTACAGTTGTAGCAAGACTTCCCTACTTTTAGACTCCAACCCCCTTGCAATATACACCAACATTCCATTTGCCTTCTGAATAACTTACTATATCAGCATGCTAACTTTTTGTGATTCACTTATGAGGACACCCAGATTCCTCTGTACTGCAGCATTCTGTGGTCTCTCTCCATTTAAATAACATTCTGCTTTTCTATTCATCCTACCAACTCAATATTCTCACTTTTACCCACATTCCCATATACGCCATCTGCCAAATTTTTGTCCACTCACTTAACCTATTTATATTTCTTTGCAGACTCTTTATGTTCTCATAACTTGCTTTCCCACCTGTCTTTGTATTGTCCGCAAATTTGGCTACAATACATTCTGTCCTTTCATCCAAGTCATTAATACAGATTGTAAATAGTTGAGGCCCAACACTAATCCCTGTGGCAAACCACTAGTTACAGGTTGCCAACCTGAAAATGACCCATTTATCCTGACTCTCTGTTTCTTGTAAGTTCGCCATTCCTCTACCCATGCTAATATATTAGCCCAACACCATGAGCACGTATCTTGTGCAGTCACCTTTTATGTGGTACCTTATCGAATGCCTTTTGGAAATCTAAATACACTCCATCTACTGGTGCTCCTTTATTCCCCCCCCCCCCCCCCACCCCACTTACTTGCGACATCCTCAAATAATTCTAATAGTCTTGTCAAACATGATTTCCCTTTCATAAAACCATGTTGACTGTTCTTGATTATACTATGATTTTCTAAATATCCTGCTACTACTTCCTTAATAATGTATTCCAGCATTTTCCCAATAACAGATGTTAAGCTAATTGGCCTATTGTTTCCTGCTTTCTGTCTCCCTTGAATAAGGGCATTACATCTGTGGTTTTCCAATCGGCAGGGACTTTTCCACAATCTAGGGAATTTTGGAAGATTACAATCAATGCATTCACTATCTTCGCAGACACTTCTTTTAAGATGCTGACATGCAGGCCATCAGGTCCAGGGGACTTCACAACCTTTAGTCCCATTAGTTTTCCTAGTAGCTTTTCTCTAGTGATACTGATTGTTTCAAGTTCCTCCTTTCCTTTTGCTCCTTGATTTTCTACTATCATTAGGATGCTTTCTGTGTCTTCTACCATGATGTCAGAGACAAAATATTTGTTCAAAGTCTTTGCCATTTCCTTGTTTCCCATTATTAATTCCCCATTCTCATCCTCTAAAGGACAAATGTTTGCTTCAGCTACTCTCTTCCTTTTTATGTACTTGTACAAGCTCTTGCCATGTGTTTCTATATTATTTGCTTGTTTGCTGTCATATTCTAATTTTGCCCTGTTAATTTTCTTTTAGTCATTTCAGTTTTTATTTTTTTTAGGGTAGGGTAGCATAGTGGTTGTGCTAATGCACTAGTCGTCCAAAGGCCTGCATTAGTGATCGAGAGACAGCAGCCGGGGTATTTAAATTCAATTAATTAAATAAAATTTGGAATTAAAAAACCAGTATCAGTAATGATGACCACAATATTACCAGATTATTGTAAAAACCTGTCTGGATCATTGATATCCTGTTATGGAAAGAAATTTTCTGCCCTTATCCAGTCTGGCCTGTATGTGATTCCAGACTCACAGCAATATGGCTGACTCTTCACTGCCCTCTGAAATGGCCTAACAAGCCACTCAAATTGCGATGGTTGCCGTGTTTCAAGGTGGCTCACTGCCATCTTCTCAAGGCCAAGGGATAGGCAATAAATGTTAGCCTTGCCAGTATTGCCCACGTCCCATGAATGAATAAAAGAAGTTCAGTAGAAAGGCCTGATTTTAGCTAAGGAAGGGATGGCCAGCTTGGTATTGTGCAAAGCAAGTTTACAATTAAATGTTACATCACTTTATATATAGAATTACATAACATGTGCAGTGAAGAAACGGGCCATTCAGACTGACTGGTCTATGCTGCTGTTTGCACTCCACATGAGCCCATTCCAACCCTAATCACTTAAGTCTAACAACATATCCTTCTATTCCTTTCTCCCTCATGTGCTTCTCCTTAAATGTATCTGTGCTATTCGACTCAATTACTTCTTGTGGTAATGCAGCAGAGCAAAGTGGTTTGTTGATGATCTATGTCATGTACTCACCATCTAATTCCCAAAGGTTATCTGAAATGGTTATATGATAGATGATTAATCCTTGAGTATATATTACAGTATGTGAAGCACATTTGCTATTTCCTTCCACCATGATATATCTGTATAACAAAAAGACCTAATTTGAATAAATCAACTCCTGTAAATGTCAATGTTTGCATTGTAAAGTTTAATTCAGCGCTATAATCTCAACGTAAAATACACATAATTTACACAAGTTTCAGTTTATCTTATCACATAAAACTTCTGAAGAAATACGTTACAATGTAATCACCCCAGACACACATCATTCTTTATATATTTTGTAGGCCAAATCAAAATTAGTTCATGCGAAAGTTCAGATGTTGATAATTACAAGCATTTTTCAGGATGGACATTTAGCGAATTCCATCCATTAACAGTCACATGAGAACTTACTTTACATGGTCTTTATACTGTGCCTCTTCCAAGAATCCAATATTCATGTGTCTTAAACACATGTGTTAGCAGTCTATTCCACACTCATGCTTGGAGCATGGGTTGATTGGATGATCAAAATAAAGAATCTAGATTTTTTTTCCTCCTTCGTAACCTACAAGTGCTGAAGGTCCATCTAGCCTGCCCCATATAAATGGAATGCCTTGTTCATCACAATACATACAATCTCCATATGGAAGCCTGGGAATCTCCTGAGATAAAACAGATAGAAACCCAGACCAATTAGGGAAAAAAGGCTGGAAAATTCCTCTATGATCCTCTTAGGCAATTGAAACTAATCCAAGAGACCACTCTGGCCCTGATTAATGTTATTATGGTTATGATCACTTGTACAATATGATCTCTGCTTGAGCCAGAAACAGGTCCAGCTCTCGCATGAAGGAATTCAAATCAGTGTTACCCGCACGAGCCAGCAGCATGTTCCACATGTCCGCTATTCTCTGGGAAAATAATCACCTCCTAACATCTAACCAACTACTGGCCTGACATATGATATAGATTGTGACCCCTGGTCCTCTGTAATCTATTTAGTTGAAAGAAATTGTCTACACAAACACAATCTAATCCCTTCATCATTTTACAAACCTCAATCAAGCCACCCCTAAATCTGTACTTCTTTAGAGTGTAGAAACCCAACTCTTTGGTAACTTTAAATTAGGAATTAATCTTGTCGCTTTCCCCTGCACCCTTTCCAAAGCCTCAATATTACCCTCCACATGAACATAAGAACATAAGAAATAGGAGCAGGAGTAGGTCGTTCAGCCCCTCAAGCCTGCCCTACCATTCAATAAGATCATGGCTGATCTGTCCCAGGCCTCAACTCCTCTTTTGGGCCTGCTCTGCATAACCCTCGACTCCCCGAGATTTCAAAAATCTATCTACCTCCTCCTTAAATACATTTAGTGACATGAGGAAACTAAACCTGGACACATTATTTTAACGCAGACTTAACCAAGATTTTGCACATGGACAAAACAATATGCTTCGTTTGAAGTGACTTATTGTAAATATACATTACTACCCTATTTGTTCTAGCTATTGCTTCATGGCATTGGTATTTGCCACTACATTTAAATCTTTTTCTTTCTTCACCGGCTTTAGTTCTTTTCCCTGAACAGTGTACGTATTTTCAGCATTCACCCTGCCCACATGCATAACACCACAATTTTCTCGGTTATGTAACATTTGCCACCATGGGATCAATCCCTCAGCGTATCTAGATTCGCTTGTAGGAGTTCTATATCGTCTGTAGTCCTGACCTATTGCACATATCTTCGTATCAGCTGTAAAACGGTAGATAATTTCCCCAACTCCTACATCAATATCATTCAGGAAAATAGTAAATAATTATGATCCTCACTTGAGAAATGACTGCCAACTGTGGGACCTTCTTATATCTGTACAGCAGCCAGGAGGCCTCCAGTCACAAAGACCTAATAAGGGTGAGGCAAATAATGGCAGATATCCTTTTGTGTCCTATTGGCCTTGCTGCCTGTCTCTCTCAGCTGCTCTAATTGGAGGGTCTCTAATGGGGGGAAACTCTCCACTGGTTGAATTCATCTCTAGCACCAAGGGGGTTGCTCCAAAGTTGGGAGAGTTGTCCCGTAGACTAGTCAAGCAATACCCTGCCATAGTCATACTCACCTTACATAGTCCCAGACACCATCATCACAATCCCTGGGTATGTCCTGTCTTACCGGTAGGACAGACCCAGCAGGGGTGGCGGCACAGTGGATACAGTCGGCAGGGAGTTGCCCTGGGAGACCTCAAAATTGACTCCAGACCCCATGAAGTCTCATGGTGTCAGGTTCAACATGCACAAGGAAACCTCCTGCTGAATACCACCAACCGCGCACCCCCCACAAACCCCGCGCCCCAACTCAGCTGATGAATCAGTACTCCTCCATGTTGAACACCACTTAGAGGAAGGTACTGAAGGTGGCAAGGGTGCAGAATGTACTGTAGGCGGGGGACTTCAATGTCCATCATCAAGAGTGGCTCGGTCGCACCACTACTGACTGAACTGGCTGAGTCCTAAAGGACATAGCTGCGAGACAGGGTCGGCAACAGGTGGTGAAGGAAACAACAAGAGGGAAAAACATACTTGATACCATCCTCACCAATCTGCCTGCCACAGGTGCATCTGTCCATGACAGTATTGGTAGGAGTGACCACCGCACAATCCTTGTGGAGCCCAAGTTCCATCTACACATTGAGGATACACTCCATCGTGTTGTGTGGCACTACCACCATGCCAAATGGGATAGATTTTGAATAGATCTAACAATGCAAAACTGGGCATCCACGAGGCGCTGTGGGCCATCAGCAGCAGCAGAGGTGTCAACCTGGTGAAGCTACAACCCAGGACTACTTGTGTGCCAAGCAGCAGAAGCAGCATACAATGGACAGAGCTAAGCAATCCCACAACCAACAGATCAGATTTAAGCTTTGAATCCTGCCACATCCAGTCATGAATGGTGGTGGACAATTAAACAACTAACTGGACGAGGTGGCTCCACAACTATCCCCATCTTAAATGATGGGGGAGCTGAGCACATTAGTGCTAAAGATAAGGCTGAAGCATTTGCAACAATGTTGAGCCAGACGTGCCGAATGAATGATCCGTCTCGGCCTTCTCTTGAAGTCTCCAGCATCACAGATGCCAGTATTCAGCCAATTCGATTCACTCCACGTGATATCAAGAAATGACTGAAGGCACTGGATACTGCAAAGGCTATGTGCCCTGACAACATTCCGGCAATAACACTGAAGACCTGTGCTCCAGAACTTGCCACGCCCCTAGTCAAGCTGTTCCAGTACAACTAGAACACTGGCATCTACCCGCCAATGTGGAAAATTGCCCAGGTATGTCCTGTACACAAAATGCAGGACAAATCCAATCCATCCAATAACCGCCCCATCAGTCTACTCACGATCATCAGTAAAATGATGGAAGGTGTCATTAACAGTGCTATTAAGCGGCACTTGCTTCGCAATAACCTGCTCACTGATGCTCAGTTTGGTTTCCGCCAGGGCCACTCAGCTCCTGACCTCATTAATGCCTTGGTTCAAACATGGACAAAAGAGCTGAACTCAAGAGGTGAGGTGAGAGTGACTGCCCTTGACATCAGGGCACCATTTGACTGAGTATGGCATCAAGGAGCCTGAGCAAAACTGGAGTCAATGGGAATCAGGGGGCAAACTCTCCACTGGTTGGAGTTGTACCTGGCACAAAGGAAGATGGTTGTGGTTGTTGGAGGTCAATCATCTGAGCTCCAGGACATCACTGCAGGAGTTCCTCAGGGTAGTGGCCTCGGCCCAATTATCTTCAGCTGCTTCATCAATGACCTTCCTTCAATCATAAGGTCAGAAGTGGGGATGCTCACTGATAATTGCACAATGTTCAGCACTATTCGCGACTCCTCAGATACTGAAGCAGTCTGTGTAGAAATGCAGCAAGACCTGGACAATATCCAGGCTTGGGCTGATATGTGGCAAGCAACATTCACACCACAAAAGTGCCAGGCAATGACCATCTCCATCAAGAGAGAGTCTAACCATCTCCCCTTGACATTCAATGGCATTACGATCGCAGAATCCCCCACTTTCAACATCCTGGGAGTTACCATTGACCAGAAACTTGAGTAGCCATATAAATACCAGAGCTGCAAAAGCAGGTCAGAGGCTAGGAATCCTGTGGCGGGTAACTCACCTCCTGACTCCCCAAAGCCTGTCCACCATCCACAAGGCACAAGCAGGCGTGTAATAGAATATTCTCCACTTGCCTGGATGGGTGCAGCTCCAACAACACTCAAGAAGCTCGACACCATCCAGGACAAAGCAGCTTGCTTGATTGGCACCCCATCTACAAACATTCACTCCATCCACCGCCAACGGCAGCAATGTGTACCATCTACAAGATGCACTGCAGCAACGCACCAAAGCTCCTTAGACAGCACCTTCCAAACCCGCGACCTCTACCAACTAGAAGGACCAGGGCAGCAGATGTATGGGAACACTACCACCTGCAAGTTCCCCTCTAAGTCACACACCATTCTGACTTGGAGCTATATCGCTGCTCCTTCACTGTTGCTGGGTCAAAAGCCTGGAACTCCCTTTCTAACAGCACTGTGGGTGTACCAACCCCAATGGACTGTAGCAGTTCAAGAAGGCAGCTCACCACCACCTTCTCAAAGGCAATTAGGGATGGGTGATAAATGCTGGCTTAGCCAACGATGTCCTCATCCCAGGAACGAATAAAAGAAAAAGTCCGACTCCCCCGTTCAATCCCCGTAGCTCTGCAAGTCTACTTCCTCAAGTGGTCAACCAATTTTTTGTTGAAGTGATCAATTGTCTCTACTTCCACCACCCAGGTGAGCAGCGAGTTCCAGGTCATTGCCACTCGCTGCATAAAAACGTTCATTTTCATATTTCCCCTGCATCTCTTACCCACAACCTTCAATCTGTGACCCCTCGTCCAGATACCACTCGTTAGTGGGAACAGTTTTTCGTTGTCTAACTTATCAAAGTCTGTCAGAATCTTGTACACTTCTATTAAATCTCTCCTCAATTTCCTTTGTTCTAGGAGAACAATATGTCCAAACTAACCTTGAAACTAAAATCCCCCAACCTTGGAACCATTCTGGTAAATCTCCTCTGCATCCTCTCAAGGACCATCACATCCTTCCTAAAGTGTGGTGAACAGAACTGGATGCAATACTCCAGCTGGGGCCTCATCAGAGATTTATAAAGGTTCAGCATAACTTCCCTGTTTTTGTACTCAATGCCTTTATTTATGAAGCCCAGGATCTCACATGCTTCACTAACCACTCTCGCAAGATGTCATGTTACCTTCAAAGATCGATGCACATGCTCTCCTAGGTCCCTCAGTTCCTGCACACTCTTTAGAACTGTTCCATTAAGAACAAAGAACAAAGTAAATTACAGCACAGGAACAGGCCCTTCGGCCCTCCAAGCCTGCGCTGATCCAGATCCTCTATCTAAACATGTCGCCTATTTTCTAAGGGTCTGTATCTCTTTGCTTCCTGCCCATTCATGTATCTGTCTAGATACATCTTAAAAGATGCTATCATGCCCGCGTCTACCACCTCCGCTGGCAACGCGTTCCAGGCACCCACCACCCTCTGCGTAAAGAACTTTCCACGCATATCCCCCCGAAACATTTCCCCTCTCACTTTGAACACGTGACCCCTAGTAATTGAATCCCCCACTCTGGGAAAAAGCTTCTTGCTATCCACCCTGTCTATACCTCTCATGATTTTGTACACCTCAATCAGGTCCCCCCTCAACCTCCGTCTCTCTAATGAAAATAATCCTAATCTACTCAACCTCTCTTCATAGCTAGCGCCCTCCATACCAGGCAACATCCTGGTGAACCTCCTCTGCACCCTCTCCAAAGCATCTACATCCTTTTGGTAATGCGACGACCAGAACTGCACGCAGTATTCCAAATGTGGCCGAACCAAAGTCCTATACAAATGTAACATGACCTGCCAACTCTTGTACTCAATACCCCGTCCGATGAAGGAAAGCATGCCGTATGCCTTCTTGACCACTCTATTGACCTGCGTTGCCACCTTCAGGGAACAATGGACCTGAACACCCAAATCTCTCTGTATATCAATTTTCCCCAGGACTTTTCCATTTACTGGATAGTTCACTCTTGAATTGGATCTTCCAAAATGCATCACCTCGCATTTGCCCTGATTGACCTCCATCTGCCATTTCTCTGCCCAACTCTCCAATCTATCTATATTCTGCTGTGTTCTCTGGCAGTCCCCTTCACTATCTGCTACTCCACCAATCTTAGTGTCGTCTGCAAACTTGCTAATCAGACCACCTATACTTTCCTCCAAATCATTTATGTATATCACAAACAACAGTGGTCCCAGCACGGATCCCTGTGGAACATCACTGGTCACACGTCTCCATTTTGAGAAACTCCCTTCCACTGCTACTCTCTGTCTCCTGTTGCCCAGCCAATTCTTTATCCATCTAGCTAGTACACCCTGGACCCCATGCGACTTCACTTTCTCCATCAGCCTGCCATGGGGAACCTTATCAAACGCCTTACTGAAGTCCATGTATATGACATCTACAGCCCTTCCCTCATCAATCAACTTTGTCACTTCCTCAAAGAATTCTATTAAGTTGGTAAGACATGAACTTCCCTGCACAAAACCATGTTGCCTATCACTGATAAGCACATTTTCTTCCAAATGGGAATAGATCCTATCCCTCAGTATCTTCTCCAGCAGCTTCCCTACCACTGACGTCAGGCTCACCGGTCTATAATTACCTGGATTTTCCCTGCTACCCTTCTTAAACAAGGGGACAACATTAGCAATTTTCCAGTCCTCCGGAACCTCACCCGTGTTTATGGATGCTGCAAAGATATCTGTTAAGGCCCCAGCTATTTCCTGTCTCGCTTCCCACAGTAACCTGGGATAGATTCCATCCGGACGTGGGGACTTGTCCACCTTAATGCCTTTTAGAATACCCAAGACTTCCTCCCTCCTTATGCCGACTTGATCTAGAGTAATCAAACATCTGTCCCTAACCTCAAGTATATATTGCCTCGCCCTATTCCTTCTGCCAAAATGCATCACCTCACAATTGTCAGTAATAAATTCCATTGGCCGCCTGTTTGCCCATTCCACTAGCCTATCTATGTGCTGTTGCAGGCAGTTCATATCATCCTCACTTGCTGTTTTCTGCCCTAAAGCCAACTTTTTATCCAATCGGACACTAGCTGTCCTATTCCATGAGCCTCAATTTTGTGAACCCAGACTTTTATGTGATACCTTAACAAATGTTTTCTTAAAATCCATGTAAGCAACCTCCACCACATTCCCTTCATCAACCTTCTCTGTTACTTCATCAAAAAATTCAAGCATGATTTGTCTTTTACAAATCCGTGCAGGTTATCCTTAATTAACTTGAACCTCACCCCAAGTGTCTGTTGATTTTTTTCTCTGATTGTTGTTTCTAAAACCTTACCCACCGTTGATGATAAAGTAATTGTCCTGTAGTTGCTAGGACTGTCCTTAAACCCTTTCTTGAATAAGGATGTCATATTTGCCACTCTTCAATCCTTTGTACCTCCCCCATATCCAGGGAAGTTTGAAAGATTATGGCAAGGCCTTCCGCTATCTCCATCCCTACGTCCTTAAGAAAGCTGGGATACAAGCCATCTGGACCAGGTGACTTATCTACCCGAAGCATAGCCAGCTTTTTTAGTACCTCCCCCTCTCAATTTTTATCCTCTCCATTGCCTCTACTCTCTCCACTTCGACTGATATTTTGTCAGATTCCACTTCCTTAGTGAACACTGAGACAAAATACTCATTAAGTATATTAGCCTTGCCCTGTGCCTTTAAGCATATGTTACCCTCTCAGTCCCTAATAGGCCCCACTCTCGCTCTGACTACTGGTTTACCATTTACATGCTAGTAGAAAATTTTTAGTTTCCTTTTATGTTGACTGCCATTCTATTTTTATGTTCTCTCTTTGCCAGTCTTGTCTTCCTCTTCACCTCCCCTCTCAACTTGTTGTATCTGGCCTGGTTCTCACTTGAAGAATTCACTGACCATACACAATACACCTTTTTTTTGTTCTGGGATAGAGTGGGCGGCAGGAGTGATTAAACGACCAAAGGGATGATGGTGCAAGGCACAAGGGGATCCCTCACCTTTTTCTTTTATACATTATTGACAGTATCGGTGCTGCTTTCGTGAGCTGGGATATTTTATTAACTGTCGTTTCAATTTCTACTCCTCTGTTATGGTCAAGTGGGGAGGGGTCAAAGGGCTTCCCTATTTTCCCTCCAGCTGTTTGACCACAACAGGTTTAATTCTTTTTTAAAGTGGCTGTACTGGCCAATTCAGTAGGTGTTTGATTACTTGCTTGCTGTGATTATAACAAGAACAATTCGGACAGGTTTTCTTGAGTTTAACAAAGAAAGAGGTTAACTTTATTGTACCTAAACCGAGCTAATGAAAATAATAAACTTCACACTAACTTTCATTCACACACACACAAACACTAGAGGTTTACATACACACCGATAGATTACAGAGTGGGGAAAGGTAGATTGGTTGAGTTAGAGTCCATAGAAAAAAAGGGTGTACTGTCTTGGGGTTTGATGATTCAGCTGGCTTCTTGCTAAATACGGTGGTCCTGAGGCTTTCAGTTTGAAAAGGTAGCTGACTGGTTTGGTGCGTCTCTTGGACACAGAGATGCAGATGATTTCCTCCAAAGGGATTTCTGGTTGTAGCAGGAATCTGCAAAGGTCGTCAGTCAATAGGCAGACTTCAAAGTTTGTAAACAGAAATGGAGATAGAGTGAGAGGGACCCCACTTAGGTCTGCACGTGTCAGATTCCAGAAGTTTCTCCTCTTGGCTGCAGAGAAAAACAAGCTTAAAACCACAGATTGGGAGGGGCTTGTACATGACAGTCATTCAGTGATTGGAACAGAACAGTTAGCAGTATTTCTTCTGGCTTCAAGAAAAAGAACAAACAGTTCCCTTAAACTTCCTGGGTCTTGCTTCTTGCTGGCAAATGAGCGGCGACTTCATCTCCCTCCACACAAGCCTTGCAATGCAGGATACAGTGTTGCAAATTAGGTGACCATCCTAAGCTGCTACCAAAGTCATTCTTTTAATCTGCTCTTTTTAAGTTTCTTCAAAAAATATAAATTCAGATTTCCAGTAAGTGGATTAAAGAAACTTATCATTCCTCACGCGATACATCTACCTTTCCCTTCTATTCTCTTCATTCCTGTCCATTTCTTCTCTTCCTTGACTCCTTTATCTCCATTTCTGGGACAGGCCGTCAACTAATATCTACTAGAAGCCCATTGATTCCCACAGCTATCTTGATTAAACTTCCTCCCACCCAGGATCCTGTAAGAACTCTATTCCATTTTTTCTATCCAATCGCATCTGTTCTGAATATGCCACCTTCCATGCCAATGCTTTCAACTTGTATTCCTTTTGGCTCAATAGAGGATTCTCCTCCACTGTGGTTGATAGGACTTTCGACTGGATCCGTCTTATTTCCTCACTTCTGCTCTCACCCCTTCCCCTCCCTCCCAAAACCATGATCGGGCTCCCTTTGTCCTCACCTTCAACTGGTCATCCTCTGCTATTTCTGCCACCACCAGTGTGATGCCACCACTGAATGCATCTCCCCTCCCCTCCCCTTTCAGCATTCCAAAAGGACCATTTCCTCGACAACACCCTTTATTCTTCAATCCTCCCCAACAGGAGGTACTAAAAGGCTGGCTAAGCTAAGAGTAGATAAGTCACCTGGTCCGGATGGCTTATATCCCAGCTTGCTGAAGGAAGTGGGGATGGAAATAATGGAAGGGCTTGCCAGAATCTTCCAAACTTTCCTGGATACCAGAGAGGTGCCAGAGGATTGGAGAGTGGCAAATGTGACACCCTTATTCAAGAAGGGTGTAAGGACAGTCCTAGCAATGACGGGCCAATTAATTTAACATCAGTGGTAGGTAAGGTTTTAGAAACAGTAAACAGGGAAAATGTCAACAGACCTGGGGGTGCATGTGCATCGATCTTTGATGGTGGCAGGACATATTGAGAGAATTGTTAGGAAAGTATATGGGATCTTGGGCTTCATCAATATAGGCATTGAGTACAAAAGCAGGGAAGACACTTAATGCCTGAATGAGGAACCCAGCATTGGGAAGTGGGGGGCCTGCTGAGGGCCACTCCCCTGCCCATGTCGATGACCCCCAGCCCCACCTCACCCACGACCCAGTCAGCGTGACCCCTCCCACCCTGACCTAACTGAGGCATGGTAACTGTGCTGGTCCTGAGCCTCTGGCAGGTGCACTTACAGCAGCAGCCACTGCCTCCGATTAGCCAGCAGCTCTGCAAGGACGGGACTTCAGGCCCTTGGTGGAAGGCCCATCCAGTTAATGTGCCTGATTGGCACTAAATTCAACAGGCCTTCCATAGAAGAGACCATATGGGGATCTCGGCATCAGTTTCTCCGGATGTCAAGACCCCCGTCACCAGAATAAAATTCCCCTCCATGACTCTATTCGTCGCTGCTCCCCGGTATCCAAGGAAGTTTAGAAGATTATGGCAGCCCTTCCACTATTTCCAGCAATAGCGTTTAGAACTCACAATGGTTTGTTACATGTTACGATGTAAGTTTTTATTGCTTTCTGCTCTGTGAGAGATGTTGTCCCCATCTGCCTTCTTAGACAGTGGTTCTTCCTTCTCCAGCTGCTTTTCTTTGTTTCTGGCTGTGTGCCAGCTTTCCTTTACAAGAAGGATAAAATAAAAAGAAGTTTGCATTTTTATAGCACTATTCATATCCACTGGATGTCTCAAACACTTTGCAGCCAACGAATTACTTTTTTTATAAGTGTAGTTACTTTTGTAACGTAGGAAACACAACAGCTAATATGCTCACAGCAAGCTCCCACAAACAGCAACGTGATAATCACCAGCGAATCTGTTTATAGGATGTTGGTTGAGGGAGAAATATCGTCCAGGATGTTAATTGCATATTAATTGAATTTAATTCTATGTGGTAGTGGGCATTAATTGGGTTTTCAATTGAGCACATATAAAGAGACACTGGAAGCGAATAGTATAGATGCATTTAAGAGGAAGCTGTCCGAGCATATGAAGGAGAAGTGAATAAAGGGTTATGATGACAGATTCAGATGAGGAAAGTTGGGAGGAGGCTTGAGTGGAGCATACATGCTGGCATGGACTGGGTGAGTCGAATGGCCTGTTCCTGTGCTGTAAATCTAATGTGACCCGACATGTAGTTATTAAAACTGTGGTTGAGTTAGGAGGTGCTTGTAATGTTTCGCTCTGTAAATAAATGTAAGTCTGCGTAAAGTTTGCTGCAGTATTATCCTTCACCAACTGGCTTTCGGGATTATATGGTAGCAGAGGAGGGTTGCCTAAAGGTGAAGCTAAAAATAAATTCAGAAAGAAGACGACAATCCTCGTAGCCATTGTGGAACATGGCAAAAAGGAAGAGTAAATTGTTAGGATATGATTACTCTCTGATGTTCTCGGAGTCTAAATCATGTGACCAATGGAGGAATGAAGTAGATATGTGGACACGGGTTATGTCCCTATCAAAGAGGAAACAAGATATGGCCTTGACATTGCACTTTCTACTAGAAGTAAAATCATCACTAAAGTAATTAGTGAGCTGGATAGCCATCATTCAGATACTGATGAAGGTTTGGATCTTCTATTAGAGTTCTTGGATGAAATTTACAAGAAAAATAATCTATTAAATGCCTATATCACATGGACACACTTTAATTGATTTTGGAAAACAGACGCTTATTAAATGCATAAAAGATTGAGGAAATACAATTTAGTGATCCCTAGTATTTAAATTGCTGTATTGTGCTAAGGTGTCGCATATGCACAGGCTCCTGGTTCTAACTGGTATTTGGTTTTCGGAGAGAGACTTCCTGTTGGTGCCTTGAAATATTTGCTGGGGAAACAATCATTTCCTGCAGCATTGGTGGAACAAATGGAACATTCCATGGTGACATAAAGAATAGAGGACTCAATAATGGCTGGATTTCGAAATGGTCCAGATTCTGCATGGCAGTACAAAGGAAAAGTTACAAACAGGTGGAATGAGGAAGAAAGCACTTTTTGCAGATCTGGTTATGACATCAAAAGACAAAATTGAAACAGCAATAATAGGCAAATGAGTCCCAGGAATGCCGAAGGAGCAGCTAATCCGTGCGTCAAGTATGACTCAAAGTATCATTATCAAATGAACTGCCAAAAGGCAAGGTCCTTGAAATGATACATGACACAAAGAATGCTGAGGCAGATGATAAAGAATCCAAACAAATTGTACTGATCACAAGGAGTTTTAGTCCTGTGATGAATGTATTACTCGCAGACTGTGTTGTGTTAGATAGTGCTTGCACTGCGACTGTATGTGGAACAGATTGGTTAAAATGTTATCTAGGAGTATCCCCTTAACAAAACCTGATGTTTTTCATCAGTGTTCAACAAGTATTAAAGGCATCAGGTGATGCGTATCAGAGAAAAAAGTAAATTGTTTTAAAGTTTCATCAACAAGTTTCTTATCCTCCTTGTCAAAGATGAAAAAGGCTACTAAAGGATACAGGTGTGGTTGAGCCTATTTGAGATGTATGGAAGAGATTAGCGAGAAGTGTGAAATCTGTAAAAAATATCAGAGGTTACTGCCAAATCCCATTGTAAGCCTGCCATTGGCATGTGACTTTATTAAGGTAGTTGCCCTAGATCTAAAGATATGTGACAAAGACAGAAATATTTTAATTCTACATTTCATAGACCTGGCAACCAGATTTAGTCTTTCTACAATAATACTTCGGAAGGACACAAGGGCGATTACAGAAAATAATCATGGAGAAATGGATATGGGCCAGACTTGGGGCACCAGCTAAGTTTCTGACTACTAATAGAAGGGAATTTGCCAATATGATGAGTTCAGAGACATGTGTGAAAACAGAAAAATTATGGGTGTGAATTCTGTAGTTGGAAGTCGTTTCAAAAATGGACTTTGTGAAAGGAATCATGCAGGGATCGAGGAAATCCTGCATAAAATCTTTATCGTTCAACCTGACTTCAAGTTGACAACTGCCTTGGCATGGGCAATACATGCAAAGAATTCACTTCACATGTTTAGCGAATATAGTCCCTGTCAATTTGTCTATGGGGAAAATTCCAAATTGCCTTCGGTGCTGTGCGATAGTCCTCTTGCTCTTGGAGGTAGTACAATTAGTTCTTCGGCACATTTGAATGCTTTACATGCAGAAAGACAGGCTGTGACCTTGGCCACAGACCTGAAAGTTAACTCTGCTTCTCTCTCCACAAATGCTGCCAGACCTGCTGAGTTTCCCCAGCGCTTTCTGCTTTGCTGCCACATTCTTACTCTGCTTTGTCCCAGTATCCTGTGCAGTTGAGATCCTCTTCTTCTGCTCAAGTGCAACATTCTTTTTTGTAGGTGTGCTGCACCTGGATGAATAATCTTAATTTTGCACAGACCAGGACAGGAAACTGAATTGTATCATAAAAGAACTAGAAAAATATGTTCATATTCGAGCTGCATTGCAAACTAGAAATATTACATCAATAATTATGATCAGCTGCTGCAGAAGCAAAGTATACGTGAACATGTGTTGATCTGTCATAGATGAAAAATCAGGGCAACAGCACAGATTACCTCACTAGTCCTGCATTAGTTTTCAAACATGTGCAAGAAAAAGCTTGCAGCCAGAAGGTAGAGCAGGTACACTGTGGAATCGACTTTATATTTAAAGGACCAGAACAAAAACCGAAGATGGCAGAGGAGTTCTCTAGAGTGGCCCTACAGTTCAGCGATGCCTCCCTGCTCACTCTCCTCCAGGCTGTGCGGGCAAGGCGGGAGGTCCTTTTCCCCAGCGATGGTAAGAAGAGGCTCTCCCATCCCACCAACACAGCCTTGCTGGAGGTGGCAGAGGAAGCAAGTGGCTGTGGGGCCAACCGGCATCAAAGAGTCCAATGCCAGAAGAGGATGAACGATCATTCCCCCAGCTAGCAATGTCTGCAGCTGGTAGCCTAATGGGAGCACTGATGGCCGCATGGGTGCAATCTATGACCCCTTGCACCTTTGGTTATCCGGTGATGGTGCTGAAACCAATGGCCCTCTGGGCCTAACTCTTAGGGTCAGTCCTGGAGCTGACAGACTCGCTGGCCCTCCGGTCGGTACAGGGCATCAGTGACCTCCCTGATGCAGTGGTGCACTGCTGACTGTTTGACCCTACAAAGGTCTCCAGTGGGCCCCTGGAATGTTGCATAGGCATAACGGTTAAGAATCGCTCTCACTATGAGGGCCACAGGCTTAGGATGTCCACCGAATTCCATGGGGCTGCAGGTCATCGCAGAGCAGGGCACAGAGATGTGTCACCACCTCTCAAAATCCGCAGTTGTCTCTGGCATGCGCTGATATGTCATGCGGGACCTGTAGATGTGTGACGTTCGATCGTGGCAAGCTCCCCTTGGGGGCTGCTGCCCATGACTGGGGGCCTCTACGTGGTCTGCACCTGGTCCGGTGCTTTCATGCACAGATACCGAGGAGGGTTGTAGGGCTGGAGGAGATTACAGAGATCGAGAGGGGCCAGAATTTGAAAACAAGGATGAGAATTTTAAAACCGAGGTGTTGTTTAACCGGGAGCCAATGTTGATCATCGAGCACAGCGACGATAAATGAACGGGATTTGGTACAAGTTAGGACATGGGCAGCAGGGTTTTGGATGACCTCAAGTTTACAAAGGTAGAGTGTGGGAGATTGGCCACGAATGTGTTAGAATAGTCACATCTGGAGACAACAAACACATGGATGAGTGTTTCAGCAGCAGAAAAGCTGAGGCGGGGGCGGAGACGATCGTTGCTTCAGAGGTGGAAATAGGCGGCCTTAGTGATGGCACGGTTATGTGGTTGAAGCTCATTTTGCAGCCAAATGTGACACTGAGGTCGTGAACAGTCTAGTTCAGTCTCAGATAGTTGCCAGGGAGAGGGATTTAATTGGTGGTGAGGGAGCAGAGTTTGTGGTGGGGACTGAAGGCAACGGCTTCAGTCTTCCCAATGTTTAATTGGAGGACATTTCTGCTCATCCTGTACTTATGTCAGATAAGCAGTCTGACAATTTTGAGACAGTGGAGGGGTCGAGAGAAGTAGTGGAGAGGCAGAGCTGGTGTTGTCATCATACAGGTGAAAACTGATATTGTGTTTTCGGATGACGTCGCCGAGGGGCAGCATGTAGATGAGAAATAGGAGGGTTCTGAGCTTAGATCCCTAGCGAGCACCAGAGGTAACTGTGTGGGACCAGGAAGTGAAATCGTTGATGGTGATTCTCTGGCTATGATTAAATCGATAAGAATGGAACCAGGTGAGAGCAATATCACCCATCTGAACGACGATAGAGAGACGTTGGAGGGGAATAGTGTGATCAACTATGTCAAAGGCTGCAGACAGGTCGTGAAGGACGAGGAAGGATAGCTTACCTTTGTCACAGTCACATAGGATGTCATTTATAACTTTGACTAGAGTCATTTTGGTACTGTGTTGGGGGAAATCCTGATTGGAGCAATTCAGACATGGAATTCTGGGAAAGATGGACATGAATTTGCAAAGCGACAACACTTTCAAGCACTTTGGAGAGGAAAGGGAGGTTGGAGATGGCTGGTAGTTTACAAGGACGGAAGGGTCAGGTGTTAGTTTTTTGAGGAATCATAGAGTCATTTACCCCATAGAAGGAGGCCGTTCATCCCATCGAGCCCATGCCTGCACTCCGTGGAGCAATCCAATCTCTCCCACTGTTCCGCTCGATCCCCGTTGCCCTGTAACTTTCGTTCCTTCAAGTGACCATGCAATTTCCTTCAGAAATCATTGATTGTCTCTGCTTCTCCCATCCTCGTGGGCAGCAAGTTCCAGGTCATTGCAACTCGCTGAGTAAAAACATTCCTCCTCACATTCCCCCTGCATCTCTTGCCCACAACCTTCAATCTGTGTCCCTTAGTCCTTGTACCATCAGTTAATAGGAACATTTTTTCCTTGTCTGACTTATCCAAGCCTGTCATAATCTTGTACACCTCTAATAAATCTCCCTTCAATCACCTCTAACGGTTCAGCATAACTTCCCGGTTTTTGTACTCAGTATCCCTATTTATAAAGTCCAAGATCCCATAGGCTACCATTCTCTCAATATGTCCTGCCACCTTCAAAGATCGATGCGCATGCACCCCAGGTCCCACTGTTCTTGCATTTTCTTTAGAACTGTAGCCCTATCCCTTCTGCCAAAATGCATCACCTCCCATTTCTCTGTATTAAATTCCATCTGCCACCTGTCTGCCCATTCTGCTGGCCTATTTCCTGTTGTAGATGTGGTTCATCTCATCCTCAATGTTTGCCACACTTCCAAGTTAGGTGTCATTGGAAAATTTTGAGATTCTATTCTGTATTCCCAGATCCAAGTCATTTAGATATAGCAAAAAAAGCAGTGGCCCGAGCACTGACTCTTGGGAACATCACTATCTACCATCCTCCAATCTGAAAAACAACCATTTACCACGTTTTGCTATTTTCTGTCCTGAAGCCAATTTTTTATCCCATTGGACCCTGACCCTTCTATTCCTTGAGCCTCAATTTTGTTAACCAATATCTCGGGAAGATTGGAAGATTATAGCAAGGTCTTCTGCTATTTTCACACTCAGTTCCTTCAGAACTTGGGATCCAAGACATCTGGACTAGGTGACTTATCTACCCGAAACATAGCCAGCCTTTCCAGTGCCTCCTCCCTCTCAATTTTTACCCTATCCATCACCTTTACTCTCTGCACTTCTACCAATATTTTGCCAAATACAGCTTCCTTAGTAAACACCGATAAAAAGTACTCATTAAGTATTCGAGCCTTGTCCTGTGCCTCTAAGCACTTATCACCCTCTTTGTCCCGATTAGGCCCCACCCCAGCTCTTACTACCCATTTACTATTGACCTGCTGGTAGAAGATTTTGGATTCCCTTTTATGCTGTCCGTCATTGTTCTCATATTTTCTCTTTGTCAGTCTTATTTTTCATTTTACTTCTCCTCTCAACTTATTGCATATGGACTGGTTCTCACTTGAAGAATTCACTTGACGTGATGACGGCAGATTTGAAGGAGAGAGGGTTGGAACCTGAGGAGAGAGAACTGTTACCAAAAGCAAGTAACATGGGAGCCAGGAAGGGATGTTGGGTGGTCAGCAGTTTAGTGGGAATGGGGTCGAGAGAGCAGGAGGTGGGTCTCATAAACAAGATGAGCTCAGAAAGGGCATGAGGGGGGAATAGGAGAGAAACTAGACAAGGAAGCAAGTTCAGTGCAAGGACGATGGGAGCTTTAGAAAAAGTTTGGCCTGGTGGGCTAGGGGAAGGGAGGAAAATGGCAAAGGCAGCTGATCAGAAGGGTCATCAATCTGAAACATTAACTCTGCTTTTCTCTCCACGGATGCTGCAATATCTGCTGAGTATTTCCAGCATTTTCTGTTTTTGTTTCAGATTTCTAGCATCTGCAGTATTTTTCTTTTATACAGAACAATATAAGTAAGCACGCAGAAACACTTGGTGGATTGGCAGGCCTCCCAAAAAGCCTGATATCACTGTCAAGGAGTGTGGAGGAGTCTGGCACGAACTTTGCACATTGTTTTGCACAGAGCTTGGAGCCCATCCTTTCCAGTGTGGAAACTCCATTTGCACACTTGAGTTAAACTCCAGAAAGCTTGTTATGGAAGGATAATGCTGGAGCCTATATTTACTCAGCTTCACATTTATTGTGCAGGATTACAAACATGTAATTCCCATTCAAAACCCTCCACTAGTCTCAGTAAGTGTCTGCTTATAAGCGCTCAACGAAGACCCCAATTAACACCCTTCACCTGCATATAATCAAACCATTGATGCGTAATTAACAACTTGTGGACACAAACATGATGCAGCATCTGATGACTGCTGTCTCAGTTTCCATTGCAACATGAGCAAAAACACCCAGCATTTGAGTTCTGCAGTGGAAGCTCAGACCGAATCATGCAGGCTCAGACAGCTGCCATCATGGCTGCGGATACCAGTGTTCAAAGGGGCTTGTAGGGACTTATGGTTATCCAGCAATCTATCCTCCAACAGATTACTGGAATTGCTGAGGCGCTGCTTTGAAGGAGTGGGGGTGGCTGTGGTGCCATGAAGCACAAACCTGCTGTCCTCGCAGGAGGACAGCATTCACACTCCCACCCCTGCCAATCTGCCAGTGCTTTTACTGTTGCCTGTCAGCCAGCTAGTTCAGACTGCTGCCACTTATGCTGAGATGTTGTTGTCCAAAGCCAGCCAGCATAATGGCCAAGAGGACACTGTGATGTTCAGTAATAGAGGCAAGGTACGGTGTGATAATGTTGGTGAATAGGGAATGGGGGTTGTGTTCACTGGTACAGCAGTCGCATGAGCTGATCACCTAGCCAGAAATGGGGCTAATTTGGTTGTCTTCTCTTTCTCATCGTATATTTGTTAACAAGGTGTTTGTTGTCGAGGAGCCACCCTCTGGTTTCTCAGCTGGCTGGAATGCTGATGGTGCAACAAGCTGGTACAGCATAAAGCCATAATGACTTTTGCCAGGATATTGAGCATTGACCAGCATGATGCGCTGATTATAGTCACGTACCAACTGAATATTGAGAGAGTGGAACCCTTTGTGATCGTGGTACATCTCTGAATTTACATTTGGCAGCCGCAAATAAGATGTGTGAAGTCAATGGCACCCTACTCCATGAAGAACCTGCTATCCTGGCGAGGCTACATGATCTCTCCACTTGCTTCTCTCTGCAAATAGAGAATGCATTCTATTCCCCTCTCTTTGCATTGTTGGCCAGGGGCTGCAAGAAACATAGAATCTGTTACAAACTGCTGGGATTGTTTGACCTGCAGTCACCTGGAGCTCGGACACTGGCCTGTGCTGGTAAAAACCAGTTTGAACTAATTACTTTATGGGACAAGACAAAGAACAGGACACAGGAAAAGGGCCTTATTTGGACACGGTGTGATACCGGAGTCTTTGGGCCTGGGCCAATTAAGAGAAGCTGTGAACGAGGTGATCAAGCTTAAGCCAACCGGAAAGACACAGCTCAAATTTGGAGAGATAAGCAACAGGACAAGAATAGAGCTTTTTGGGCATAGAGCCAGCGAAAACTCCGGAGATCAACCATTGTGGAAGCGGAAGACCCTGCGTGAGCGACGCGGCGATGACGTAGAAGAGAGAGAGAGAACGTAAAGCCTGGCCAGGGTTAACTCTCCCTTTTTCGGGTAATAAATATCCTTTGTATTCTGTGACTAGGATAGGGAAAGGTCAGAGGAACCTAGTGGGTGTGCTTAAGAATTCTAGCTAGTTTTATTATTAACTGTATAACTCAGGGGAGTTGTATGTTTTTGTCTAACTAAGTGTATAAGCCTTATTCTTACATTGGACAACAACGTGAATAAAATAAATTGATATTTAAAGAAAGGACTGAGTTCCCCCTCTTTGTACTAAGCCAGTAACTGTAGCTGTGGACAAGGGGGAGTTGACTCCGCTCCACGGTTAACAGCATACTGAGAGTCAGTTACCACCCTTATACAACAGTGGAGCTGCAAGATGTTGGAGATGTTGGAACGAGCCCAACATGAAGAAATTCATGTCCATGGTCACCTTACAGCCACTGTCCATCTCGCCCTGCTCTGATGCTGCAGTTCTGCCTGTAACAGGCGGCAGATTTCAGTGAGCATTTCCTTAGTGAAACGGAAACGTATGTCTTTGAACATAAATAACAAGACTTTATTATTTGACTCATATATATATATCAATATTTATGATTCCTTAGTCCAGTAAGAAATAACAGTTATGCAGGAAGCATGTTTCACATTTTATGTTTTCAGATACAAGATTTCTACATCAATCGCTCGAGATTGCTATAACATGTTCAGAATGTTTTAATAAAGGTATTTGGTGCATTGTCTTGAAAATGGTTGAACTTGTCATCTCCAGCTACCAGCACTGTTGCAGGGAAAGAACGGGGTCTGTCTGGATCCTGAAAAGATAGCATTAATCAGCATTAATAATCATATGCAACAGGAAGTTTGGGTCAAATGTACATCAGACAGTTACAGGTCAATAGTGAACTAAATTTGAACTAACGTTTATTTCTGATTGGTGTTGTCAACTGTGGTTGGTCTTATTCTTGGGGGTTTGATCACATGATGCTAGATCACATGGTGTTTTATCACTTGACATCTGCTGCAATTCTCACATGTTATTGCATTTAACTTGTAAAAGCTGGGTTTGCTGTAGGTTTCCATGCTCCCTGCCCAACCTTCAATTGGCACTGCCCCATTACAGTATCTAACTGCCTCTTGAACGATACCAGTTTTAGCCCCAGTTACTTCTGTAGCTTATGAGGTTGCGGAATTAGGTCATTAAAGTTCCTAAAGAATGTTCATTAACAGAAGAGACCATGGCTGTGAAGGCAGTTTTCATCTGACATTTCGTAGTTGCAATGCCTCTGCCTGTAAACATGAGCCTTCTATTGGGTTTGAGCTCAGTGTGAAACAAGGGGTTAGTCCTACCTAAATGTAACTGAATATTTTAATAGATAGGATGCGTGATGGGCGTTGCTGTGCCATCTGTTAGGGCTTGTTTTGCTGCTTGACAGCTTCATTTCATTTGTAGGACAGGATCAGGTTCAGGTCCTGAGGTCCAAGTTGCTATTGTGTCGGGTTTCTGGTTGGGATAGCTGACACTTGGTGGAGGTTTGAAGAAGCCTCTGGATTTTAACCTTTCCAATGGCAATTCTAAAGCCAACTGCACCAGAAAAGCCCCGGCTCAGCCTCCAGCACTGCTTCGGGATTCAGAGCAGGTAGGATAGAACGAGCCAGGAGTTGAAATGATGGGCTATGTGGCTGTGCAGGTGTGAACCACATATTCAAAGTATTTTTCTCCTGGTTTGCCAGCAACAGCCCTCAGGAAATCAACTGTCAATTACTGGAGACTCTGGAGCAATCTGGGAGGGTTGGCAAACTTAAGGGATTTGCTATGTCATATTCAATGCAGTATCCATAAAAAAAATGAATACACAAAGTTAAACACTGCATTTGTTAAACATAATATTGGGCAACAATTGAAGTATAAAAGGAATTTTTTCAGAGTCACAGCTTTGTAAACTGCAACTGCTTTTAGCAAGAATTTAAATATCTACAATTCTGGGCGGCACAGTGGCTAGCACCGCAGCCTCACAGCTCCACCAACCCGGGTTTGGTTCTGGGTACTGCCTGTGCGGAGTTTGTAAGTTTTCCCTGTGAGCGCATGGGTTTCATCCAGGTGCTCTGGTTTCCTCCCACATGCCCAAGACTTGCAGGTTGATAAATTGGCTGTTGTAAAACAAATTGCCCCTAGTGTAGGTAGGCGGTAGGAGAATTGAGGGAAGGTGGGGATGTGAGAGGGAAAAAATAGGATGAGTATAAATGGGTGGTTCATGATCAGTGTGGACTTGTTGGGCCAAAGGGCCTGTCTCAGTGCTGTATTTCTCTATGACTCTAATTTTACACTCAAACATTATGGACATTTTTATAGACGATCACCTGCAGTTTGTTTAGGCCACATCTTGATCATTCAGAAAGGTAGCTAAATTTTCACAATGCTTACTGTTTCCTTGTATTATTTTATACAGATTAGTTGTATTTCCTGAATATAGCTGTTGATTTGGGCTCGACAAACATTGGTGATATCGTATCTTACCTAAATATCAAAGAATGTAAGAATTTGTGTGTTTTATAGATCTCTTTGATGGAGTCAGGATGCTGGCTGCTGAATGTGTGGGGTTTTCTGCTCAGGTTAAATGATGTTCGGTGGAGGCTCAAAGATGCCAATGGATTTGAAGCTGCCCTACAGTGTGGGCCAGGACCAGAGCAGATAGGATGGTGTTGGGCTGGGACTTGAGAGTTTGGCCCTCGGAGGTGCGCAAGGGCGAACCTCGCATACACAGTACTTTTCTCTTGGGTTGCCAAAGCAGCACCCGGGAGATCAATCATCAATTGTGGAAGACTCTCAGGCAATCCGGGAGGATGGAAACCTGACTTCTGATAAGGATTTCAGGTTAACTGTTATAAAGAAAATACAAAATATTGAGATGTGTGTGTTATTCACATTTATATGTGGAGTGGTGTTAAATACTCACATCAACAGGATAAGCAGTGGTGGGGATATAACGGATTACAAAGCCACATCTCCGCCTGTTTGACAGGTTGGGTTCACTGAAATGGACTGTCAGACCATCATGGACCTGTAACAATATTGTTTTTTAAATAACAGGCAATCAGGTTAAACACAACACAGTATATTTTCATTCAAATTTATTTTTGAGATCAGAATTCTACTTACAGACATTTCTCCTGCTTTGAGAGGACATTTAATAGCCTTCTCAGCTTCAACCAAATTCTTGGGAATCTCCTGATTGGATGTCAACATGTTTCCAGGAATAGCACTTGTTCCATGTTCCAGTAGCCCCAGCTTGTGGCTTCCTATAAATATCATTAAGCACAGTATTACCTCTTTTAGAAATATGAATAATTATCATATTATATAATTATAAAATGTGCCTTTGGATTGGAAAATTGCCAGTGTCATTAAATGGATTACATTATGAGGACAAGTTGTATAACTTCGCTTGTTTTCCCTTGAATTTCGAAGGTTCAGGAAATGATCTAATTGAGGACTTTAAAATCATGAAGGGATTCAATACAGTAAATAGAGAAAAACAATTTCCTCTGGTGGTGGAATCCAGAGTAAGGGCAGTAATATTAAAGCTTGAACTGGGTCATTTAGGAGTGAAATCAGGGAGCACTTTGTCATAGAATGGATAGTGGAATCTGGAACTTTCTACCCAACAGGCTCTTGAATACTGGGTCAATTATAATTTCTAAGACTGTGATTGTTTGTTAAGGGTATCAAGGGATATGGAACAAAGACACGGAAATGGAGTTAAGGTACAGATCAGCCATGATCTAATTGACTGGCAGAACAGGCTTGAGGGGCTAAATGACCTACTCCTGTTCCTATGTTCCTACATGTGAGCTTAAAAAATAAACAAAGCAATCACTGCCCTACAAATCTAACCTGGAATAACCTGCAGGACCCCGTTTTCTTGGTCAACATCATCGAAGGCCAACCACACAGATGTTACAGATCCTCCTTCAAAGCCCCAGTACCTATTGATGAAGAACAATGTAAAGTTGTAATTGACAAGGGTTAAGCAACAATCACATTCAGAAGCATGTCTCAGTTTTTTGCTGTCCTGTCATTCCTGACTCACCTGATGTCCTGATGCCAGGCAACATAGGGGGCCACATTACTTTTGTGAGGGACATCAGAGGCTGGATATTTACAGATAAACCGGGAGTCAAGCAGAATGACATTCGGCCCCAAAATTGCAGTGATGGTTTGGAGGACCAGAGGATGTGTAGCTAAATCCATCACCCACTTGTACTGTAAATGCACATTGTGAAGGTTGTACTGGGTGTATACTTTACCTAAAATACACACAATAAATGCAATCAGAAAATAAAGTTAACCAAAGTTTTAAAGAAGTATTTTCTTATCATAAATACAATTGTGACACCAGGTGTTCATCAAATACACTGGATGAAATGTTGAGCTGCACTTTCAGACCTTGCAGTGGATACGTAATGTTAAAGTATTTAACCTATATGTAAGGATCTTTTAATAACTGGTACACAAATCCTTACTTACCAAATTTATCCTCTAAGGCTGAAAATTTCTGAGTGGCGAGTGCAAGCTCGTCTTTGTCTAGGACCTGGATTCCTGTCAGGTAGCCATTATTTTCATAGAACTTCTTCAGATCGCTTGCCTTGCTCAGCATTTTTAGTAACTTGTTTTGCTTTTTCCGCTTCCAGACGTTGTGCTGATGCTGATACTGACTGGATGTAGATTGTAACTTAAATAGAAATATCAGTGATCTTTATTTGCATAAAGTTGATCAGAGGCCCAATAGTTATCCAGCAGCTCCCTCCTCCACCTGGCTGACGTTGTTACACTGAGCAACCTCTCCTTTAACTCCACTCACTTCCTGTAATACAGAAACCTGTATGGGTCTGAGTCAAGCCTGCTATTGTGTTTGATTGCTGTGTTAACACCTGCCTTTTCGTGGCATAAATAGACCAATCTTTGCTTCTGTTTAACTCAGGTATCCTCTTTCATCTCTTCTCCTGGCTGTAAAAATGCCATTTCCTGCTCTCACTTGGAATTTCCACCCTTCCCTCGCCCTCATAGAGACCATCTCCAATTCATCTCTTCCCCTTCTTTGATGTTTCTATCCCCAGTTTGAGTCATGGAGTCATACAGCACAGGAACAGGCCCTTCGGCCCACCGCATCCATGCCAACCATAACGACTATCTATATTAATCCCACCTGCCTGCATTAATTCCATATCCCTCCATGCCTTGCTCATTCAAGTTCCTGTCCAGATGCCTCTTAAATGTCACTACTGTTCCTACCTCCACCACCTCCTCTGGCAGCTCATTCCAGATACCCATTATTCTTTGTGTGAAAAATTTACCCCTTTGATCTCCTTCAAACCTCCTCCCTCTCACCTTTAAATCTATGCCATCTAGTTTTAGTCACTCCTAAAATGGGAAACAGACTCTGGCTATCTACCCTATCTATGCCTCTCATAATTTTATATACCTCTATCATGTCCCCTCTCAGCTTCCTTCGCTCCAGGGAAAACAGACCCAGCCTATCCAATCTCTCTTTATAACTCAAGCCCTCCAAACCAGGCAACATCCTTGTCAATCTTTTCTGCACCCTCTCTAGCTTAATCACATCTTTCCTGCAGTGCGGCGACCAGAACTACACACAGTACTCCAAATGCGGCCTAACCAACGTCGTGCAGAACTGTAACATGACGTCCCAACTCTTGTACTCAATGCCTCGGCCGAGGAAGACAAGCATGCCATACGCCTTCTTCACCACCCTGTCTTCCTGTGTTGCCACTTTTAGGGAACTATGTACTTGCACGCCAAGGTCTCGCTGCTCAACAACACTCCCCAGGGCCCTGCCATTTACTGTATATGTCCAGCCCTGGTTTAACTTCCCAAATGCATCACTTCACACTTGTCTACGTTAAATTCCATTTGCCAATCCTTTGCCCACTTTCCCAGTCAATCTATATCCTGTTGTAACCTTAGACAACCTTCTTCACTGTCCACTATGCCACCAATTTTGGCGTCATCCGCAAACTTACAATCATGCCCCCAACGTTCTCATCCAAGCCATTAATATATATGACAAACAACAGAGGGCCCAGCACCGATCCCTGTGGCACACCACTGGTCACTGGCCTCCAATCTCAAAAATAACCCTCCACTACCAACCTCTGCCACCAGTCACCAAGCCAATTTTGTATCCAATTGGCTGCTCACCCTGGATCCCATGTGTTCGAACCTTCTGGACCAGCCTACCATGCGGGACCTTGTCAAAGGCCTTGCGAAAGTCCATGTAGACAACGTCCATTGCCCTGCCCTCGTGAATCCTCTTGGTCACCTCGCCAAAAGACTTGCAGGTTGATAGGTAAATTGGCCATTATAAATTGTCACCAGTATAGGTAGGTGGTAGGGAAATGTAGGGACAGTTGGGGATGTTTGGTAGGAATATGGGATTAGTGTAGGATTAGTATAAATGGGTGGTTGATGTTCGGCACAGACTCGGTGGGCCAAAGCGCCTGTTTCAGTGCTGTATCTCTAATCTAATCTAAAAAGCTCAATCAAATTCGTGAGACATGATTTCCCATGCACAAAGCCATGCTGACTATCCTCAATCAGACCTTGCCTTTCCAAATGCATATAAATCCTGTCTCTCAGAATCCCTTCCAATAACTTTCCCACCACTGATGTAAGGCTCACTGGCCTGTAGTTCCCTGGCTTATCCCTGCTGCTCTTCTTAAATAAAGGCACAACATTAGCTATCCTCCAGTCTTCCGGTACCTCACCCGTGGCTAACAATGATACAAAAATCTCTGCCAGGGCCCCAGCAATCTCCTCCCTTGCTTCCCATAGCATCCTAGGATATGCCTGGTCAGGCCCTGGGGATTATCCACCTTAATGCGCTTCAAAACCTCCTCCTTTGTAATGTTGATATGCTCCAGGATATCGCTGTTCCCTCCCTTGAACTCACCAGCTTCCATGACCTTCTCCACAGCAAATACAGACGAGAAGTATTCATTTAAGACCTCGCCCATTTCCCGTGGCTCCACACATAGATTAACACACTGATCCTTAAGGGGACCTACTCTCTCCCTAGCTACCCTTTTACTCTTAATATACTTATCGAATCTTGTAGGATTCTCCTTTATCTTATCTGCCAGGGAAATCTCATGGCCCCTTTTCGCCCTCCTAATTTCCTTCTTAAGTGTACTCCTACATCCCTTATACTCCTCGAGGGACTTGCTTGATCCCAGCTGCCTATACCTGACATATGCCTCCTTCTTTGTCCTGACCAGGCCCTCACCATCCCTCGTCAACCAAGGTTCCCTAAACTTGCCAGCCTTGCCCTTCAATCTAACAGGAACATGCCGGCCCTGAACTCTTCCTATCTCACTTTTAAAAGCCTCCCATTTGCCAGACGTCCCTTTACCTGTAAACAGCCTCTCCCATTCAACTTTTGAGAGTTCCTGTCTGATGCCATCGAAATTAGCCTTCCCCCAATTTAGGACTTCAGCTTGAAGACCAGTCCTATCCTTTTCCATAACTATCTTGAAGCTAATAGAGTTATGGTCACTGGTCCCAAAGTGCTCCCCCACTGACACATCAACCACCTGCCCATCCTCATTTCCTAAGAGGAGGTCGAGTGTAGCCCCTTCTCTAGTAGGGCCATCCACATACAGCTTCAGAAAACTATCCTGGACATACTTAACAAATCTTCCCCATCTGATCCCTTAGCACTAAGGCAGTCCCAGTCAATATGAGGGAAATTAAAATCACCTACTATTGCAACCCTATAATTCCTACACCTATCTGTGATTTCCCTACATATATGCTACTCCAATCCCCTCTGACTATTGGGGGGCCTATTGTCTAATCTGATCAAAGTGATCACCCCGCTCCTATTTATAAGTTCTACCCATATGGCCTCTCTGGACATTCCCCCAGGGATGTTCCCCCTAATCAATAGTGCAACTCCCCCTCCTCTCTTACCTCTACCTGTGTCATGCTGGAAGCATCGGTACCCTGGAACATTGAGCTGCCAGTCCTGCCCATCCCTCAACGACGTTTCCGTAATACCTATAATATCACAATCCATGTACCGATCCATGCTCTGAATTCATCTGCCTCACCTGTAAGGTTTTGCATTAAAGTAAATGTAATTTAGCCTACCAGACCTTCCACGCTCCCTGTCCTGCCCCTGCCCGGCCTGTCTACTGGACTTGCTTGCTTTAAACTCGACATTTGCCTCAACTTTTTTTTAAATTTTCAACATTTGCCTCAACTATCTCATCTGAGAGACTAGTACTTTGGGTCCCACCTCCCTGCTAGACTAGTTTAAACCCTCCCGAGTAGTACTAGCAAACCTCCCGGCAAGGATATTGGTCCCCTTCCAGTTCAGATGCATCCCGTCCAACTTGTACAGGTCACCTCTGCACCAGAAGAGATCCCAATGATCCAAGTACATGAAGGCCTCCCGCCTACACCAGCTCTTCAGCCACGCATTAATTTGCCTTATCCTCCTATTCCTACCCTCACTAGCACGTGGCACAGGGAGTAATCCTGAGATTACAACCCTAGAGGTCCTGCTTTTTAACCTTCTGCCTAACTCCCTACATTCACTTTGCATGACCTCATCTCTTTTCCTGCCTATGTCGTTTATCTGGGGATAAGCTGTCCACCAAGATCTATTACATGCCCACTGACTCCCGATCTCGACTACACTTCATCCCACCACACTTCCTGGAAGAACTCAGTTCCATTCTCCCAGACTCTGTCTCCATCGCATCTGTTCTGATGATGTCATCAGAGCTTCCAATATATCTTCCTTTTTCCTCATAGAGGATTCCCCTCCACTGTGTTTGACAGGGTCCTTTCCCACACTTCCCTGCTGAATATTTCCAGCATTTTGTGTTTTTATTTCAGATTTCCAACATTCACAGCATTTTGCTTTTAGTTAGCAGTTAATACTTCTTAAATCCCCCCATCCCGATACATTTCCTTCTCCTTTATTGGGAAGTTGATGTTTTCCTGACCACCAACTAAGTTTTGTAATGTTCCTTTCTTTGCTCTACCAAATACTTACTGTTTCGCATTAATCCAACAAGGTCATTGCTGAAATGTTACAGATTCAGAGTACAATACAAAGTCATGTGTGTCAGTTGTGGCTCATTTGGTAGCACTCTTGTCTCTAAGGGTTGGATTTTAAGGAGCCCTCGATGCGAGATCTGTGGCTGGGGGTGCCTGAAGATGGCCCCGGATGAGGCCTGCCATGGACATCGATGTTGGAATGACCTGGCCTGATATTGCTGGCGGCGGCGAGGCCCTGCGGCAGCCCGCCCCCGTCTCCCGCCACCCACGCACACTGCCACCAACCCCCCCACCCTGGCGGCTCGGCAACAAGACTGTAATTTAAATATTTCAATCAATGAAATTAAGTGAATTAATTAATCTCATTTTGCCTCCTGATGTCGCGGTGTGATCTTCAGCCAGGTGGCCGGCACTGTCGCGTCTTCGGATCCCCTTCCCGGGAAAAAAGGCGGAACACTTTGGGAAGGGGGATGGTTAGTTTATCAGTGCTGGGGGGTGGGGGTGCGGAAATGGGGTCAAATTAGCATCATTATTGTAGGGGATGCTGGGAAGGGTTGTAGTTGAAAGTTTTGAAGTTTGTGGGAGGAGGTCAAATGGTAAAGTTAAGTATTTTGGGGGAAGGGCAAAAAATGTATTTAAATGTTATTGGGGTGGAAGAGGGTAAAAGAGAGATATTTATTTTCATTCTATTTTCCCTGTAAATATTTAAATTTCCCAGTAGGGCTGACAGCTGTTTAAAAATGGCGTCAGCACCTGCGCACAGGAAGCTGAAGCCATTGCTCATACAGGACAGACATAAAACAGACTTCCAGTTCATAAACAAAACTTTCATTGTTTGGTTTACACTTTTAAAAATCTCCAGATTTCCCGCTCAAAAATGGCACATGCAAGAACTCTAGCTCCTGAGTTGATGCACGGACGTCATGGTAAAAGGAACAATCTCCCAAATATCTGTACTTGTAATTATTTAAAATTTTAAAGCATCTCTTAGACATTTTGAGTAATCAGGTTCTCCTATGTCAGAATGGCTTTCCTTTACACACCTATTCAATACTGTTTGACTAACCTGAAGATGTTGAATCACTTTACTGACTGGTGTGTTTGTAATCAAACAAAGATCTATGGATCCTGCTGTAGCCTTGTGTGCTTTCGGCTCAAATTTCTTCCCAACTTCATGCAGGTTGAATTTCTGATTCCCAAAGCAGAGTGCTTTGCGGTTGCCCTGTTGTAAGAGGTTTATCATCATACATATTTACCAGCATTCTTGAAAACACATTTTCTTGGTTAATTTTTTTCAGGGAACAAGGCTCAATGGCAGCACTTTGTCTCTAAGTCAGAAGGTCGTGGGTTCAAGTTCTTTGAGAGAACTGCACTGTTGGAGGTGTTGTCTATTGGATGAAACATTAAACTGAGGCCCAGACTGCCCTCTCAGGTGGACATTCAAGATCCTAGGGTATCATTTGAAGAAGATCAGGGGAATTTCCTGGTGTCCTGACCAACATTTATCCTTCAAATCAACACGTAAAACGGATGATCTAATTATATATTTCATTGCTGTTTGTGAGATCTTGCTGTATACAAATTGACTGCTGTATTTTCTACATTATAATGGTGACTACATTCTAAAAATATTTCGTAGATTGTAGACATTTTGGGATGTCCTGAAGTCATGTAAGTTTCTTTCAATGAAAGTTTCTGGCAGCAAATACTGAGACGCAAATCGGAAGATGCAACATACGCAAATATGTAAGAGATTTATATCTGTGTTTCAAATCAACATTCCACCTGATCCCAATGGGTGGGTTAGGTTAAAATTACCCCATATGAATGCATCAAAAAGACAATTAGACGTATTTCTGTAGAGACAATGGATCTCGTGCAAAGTTGGGGAACAGTGACTAGTCTATAAAAATATAGTCACGCTTGCTGAACAGTTTCCTGTTCCGAACAATTCTTGTCTTCACATAATAATATAGAAACATTGAGGATTAGCAAGATCCAAAATAAGCATTTTTTGCACATCATTTCAGATGTAAATGTACAGGGGCTGCTGAGTGCGCATGGGATTTTCAGGAAGCTCGGATTTTGCAGAAATCAATCAATCAAGCAATAATAGACTGAATTTTACCGCAGGCTTTGGGCCCCCAATGTCAGGCTGGAAAACGAGTCCTGAGTTTGCACTTGCTGACAGTGGGACCGGTTCTGCGATTTTACAACAGGCGGTCTCCTAATTGGCTGCCTGTGGGCGAAGGTATTGCATATAGACAGGCTCCTGGTTCTAACTGGTATTTGGTTTTCGGAGAGAGACTTCCTGTTGGATCAGATACTTGCTCCCTTGAAATATTTGCTGGGGAAACAGTTTCCTCCAGCATTGGTGGAACAAATGGGACATTCCATAATGACATAAAGAATAGAGGACTCAATGAAGGCTGGATTTCGAAATGGTCCAGATTCTGCATGGCAGTACAAAGGAAAGGTTACAGACAGGTGGAATGAGGAAGAAAGCACTTTTTGCAGATCTGGTTATGACATCAGAAGGCAAAATTGAAACAGCAATAATAGGCAAATGAGTCCCAGGAATTCCGAAGGAACGATTCATAGGTGCGTCAAGTCTGACTCAAAGTATCAATATACAATGAACGGCTCAAAGGCAAGGTCCTCGAAATGACACATGACACAAATAATACTGAGGCAGAAGATAAAGATATTGATGAATCCAAATAAATTGTACTGATCACAAGGAGTTTTAGTCCTGTGATGAACATGTTACTCGCAGACTGTGTTGTGTTAGATAGTGCTTGCATTGCAACAGTATGTGGAACAGACTGGTAAAAATGTTATCTAGGAGTGAGGATCGACACAAGGTTAGGAAATATAAAAGTACTACTTGCTTTAGGTTTGGTGAAGATAAAACAATGAGGTCACTAAAGAGGGTTGAAATTTCATGTAAAATAACTGGAGTAAGCCACTTTATCAGCACTGATGTAGTCTCTGGTTAGATACCTATGCTGTTGAGGAAATCGTCTCAGAAAAAGGCACAAATAAAACTTGACATGGAACATGATATGGCAGTTATTTTTGGAAAGGCAGTGGGTCTGCAGTTTACCCAATCAGGACATTATTGTATCCCCTTAACACAACCTGATGTTTCTCATCAGAGTGTTTGGCAAGTATTAAAGGCATCAGGTGATACGAATCAGGGAAAAAAGTAAATTGTTTTAAAATTTCATAGACAATTTTCTTATGCACCCTGTCAAAGATTAAAAACTCTACTAAAGGATGCAGGTGTGGTTGAGACTATTTGAGACGAATACTGAGAAGTGTGAAATCTGTAAAAAATACCAGAGGGCACTGCCAAATCCCATTGCAAGCCTGCCATTGGCATGTGACTTTATTAAGGTAGTTGCCATGGATCTAAAGATATGGAACAAAGACAGAAATATTTTCATTCTACATTTGATAGACCTGGCAACTAGATTTAGTCTTTCTCCAATAATACTTAGTAAGGACAAAAGGGTGATTATAGAAAAAAGTCATGGAGAAATGGATATGGGCCAGACATTGGGTACCAGCTAAGTTTCTGATTGCTAATGGAAGGGAATTTACCAATATGATGAGTTCAGAGACATGTGTGAAAACATAAAAATTATGGGTGTGAATACTGCAGTTGGAAGTCCTTTCAACAATGGACTCTGTGAAAGGAATCATGTGGGGGTTGATGAAATCCTGCATAAAATCTTAGCTGTTCAACCTGGCTTCAAGTTGACAACTGCCTTGGCATGGGCAATGCATGCAAAGAATTCACTCCAGATGTTTCGCAAATATAGTCCCTGTCAATTTGTCTTTGGGCAAAATCCCAAATTACCTTTGGTGCTGTGCGATAGTCCTCTTGCTCTCGGAGGTAGTACAATTAGTTCCACTTTCTTCAGCACATTTGAATGCTTTACATGCAGGAAGACAGGTGTGACCTTGGCCACAAACCTGAAAGTTAACTCTGCTTCTCTCTCCACAAATACTGCCAGACCTGCTGAGTTTTCCCAGCACTTTCTGCTTTGCTGCCACATACTTACTCTGCTTTGTCCCCGTGTCCTGTGCAGTTGAGATCCTCTTCTCCCACTCAAGTGCAATAATCCTTCTTATAGGTGTGCTGCACCTGCGAGAATAATCTTAATTTTGCACATACCAGGACGTGAGACTGCATTCTATCATAAAAGGCAAATACAAAACAGAAATAAAGCATAATTTAAGAATGGGCGGCACAGTGGCGCAGTGGTTACCACCGCAGGTTCACAGATCCAGTGACCGCGTTCAGTTCTGGGTACTGCCTGTGCAGCGTTTGCAAGTTCTCCCTGTGACTGTGTGGGTTTCTGCCGGGTGCTCTGGTTTCCTCCCACAGCCAAAGACTTGCAGGTTGATAGGTAATTTGGCCATGGTAAATTGCCCCTAGTGTCGGTAGGTTTCAGGAGAATGGTGGGGATGCGGTAGGGAAAATGGGATTAATGTAGGATTAGTATAAATGGGTGGTCGCTGGTCAGCACAGACTCGGTGGGCTGAAGGGACTGTTTCAGTGCTATATCTCTAAATAAATAAAACATCTACATACTCTGGGGTTGTAACCATCTGACTGAAAAGCCGCAGACTAAAATGCATTTGGAATCTGTATTCATTTCATTGCTAGCTGTTGTGTGAAAAGATATGTAGCTGGAATTAAATTAAATCTTTGTAAAGAACCAGGAAAATATGTTTAAATTCTAGCTGCATTGCAAACTAGAAATATTACATCAATAATTATGTTCAGCTGCTGCAGAAGCAATGTATACGTGAACATGAACATTGCTGTTACCTTCTGGGAGTGGAGTGGAGAGGAGCGGAGTGGACCTGTGTGGAGAATGCCAGGAGCGGAGCCTATAAATCGACCCCGAGGATCGAGGCCCAGTCTCTTACCTTCCGGGAGCGGAGCAGAGCGGACCTGTGTGGAGAACGCTGGGAGCCGAGCCTACAAATCGACCCCGAGGATCGAGGCCTAGTCTCTTACCTTCTGGGAGCAGAGCGGAGAGGAGCGGAGCGGACCTGTGTGGAGAAGGCCAAGAGCGGAGGCTATAAATCGACCCCGAGGATCGAGGCCCAGTCTCTTACCTTCCGGGAGCGGAGCGGAGAGGATAACAGTCGAACCTCTTTCAGCGCGCCGGAGTTTTGAACAAAAAGGCAAACAGTGATGTCAGAGGAGAGCTGAAAGGTAATTGTTTGGTCAGTAGCAGCTGTTAGAATATCTTAAAAAAGTAAGAGGTAAGTTTTTTTTGTTGGAAAAAAAACCTCTGGTGATAAGGTGAGTACTACTGAAGTGTTTATTTTTAAGGACTTTAGATCGGAACGGGTACAACAAGGCCTCCAGTGTAATTAGTATTTTTTAATTAAGAAAGTAACTAATTAACCTAAGGGTAAGTCATGACAGGAGAGCTCAGCCCCGTGATATGCTCCTCCTGCGCTATGTGGGAAATCAGGGACGCTTTCAGTGTCCCTGGTGACCATGTGTGCAGGAAGTGTATCCAGCTGCAGCTACTGGCTACCCGCATTACAGAGCTGGAGCTGCGGGTGGATACACTGTGGAGCATCCGCGATGCTGAGGAAGTCGTGGATAGCACGTTTAGTGAGGTGGTTACACCGCAGGTAATGGCTGCACAGGCAGAAAAGAAATGGGTGACCACCAGACGGAGTAGTAGGCACAGGCAGGTCATGCAGGAGTCCCCTGTGGCCATCCCCTTCTCAAACAGATATACCGCTTTGGATACTGTTGGGGGAGATGACCTCCCAGGGGAAAGCAGCAACAGCCAAGTTCGTGGCACCACGGAGGGCTCTGCTGCACAGCAGGGGAGGAAAAGGGTTGGAAGAGCTATTGTGATAGGCGATTCTATCGTAAGGGGTGCAGATAGGTGTTTCTGTGGCCACAAACGAGACTCCAGGATGGTATGTTGCCTCCCTGGTGAGAGGGTCAAGGATGTCTCGGAGTGGCTGCAGGACATTCTGAAAGGGGAAGGTGAGCAGCCAGAGGTCATGGTCCATATTGGTACTAATGACATCGGCAGGAAGAAGGATGAGGTCCTGCAAAATGAATATAGGGAGTTAGGCAGAAGGTTAAAAAGCGGGACCTCGAGGGTTGTAATCTCAGGATTACTCCCTGTGCCACGTGCTAGTGAGGGTAGGAATAGGAGGATTAGGCAGATGAATGCGTGGCTGAAGAGCTGGTGTAGGCGGGAAGGCTTCAGGTACTTGGATCATTGGGATCACTTCTGGTGCATAGGTGACCTGTACAAGAAGGACGGGTTACATCTGAACTGGAGGGGGACGAATATCCTTGCGGGGAGATTTGCTAGTACTACTCGGGAGGGTTTAAACAAGTCTGGCAGTGGGGTGGGACCCAAAGTACTCGTCTCTCAGATGAGATAGTTGAGGCAAATGTGGAGGTTAAAGCAAGCAAGTCCAGTAGGCAGGCCGTGCAGGGGCAGGACAGGGTGTGTGTAAGGTCTGGTAGGCTAAACTGCATTTACTTTAATGCAAGAAGCCTTACAGGTAAGGCAGATGAACACAGAGCATGGATTGGTACATGGGATTGTGATATTATAGCAATTACAGAAACGTGGTTGAGGGATGGGCAGGACTGGCAGCTCAAAGTTCCGGGGTACCGATCCTTCCGGCGTGACAGAGGTGGAGGTAAGAGAGGAGGGGGAGTTGCACTATTGATTAGGGAGGACATCACGGCAGTACTTAGAGAGGATTCCTGGGGGGAATGTCCAGCGAGGCCATATGAGTAGAACTTAGAAATAAGAAAGGGGTGATCACTTTGATGGGATTATACTGTAGACCCCACAATAGTCAGAGGGAATTAGAGGAGCATATATGTAGGGACATCACAGATAGGTGTAGGAATTATAGGGTCGTAATCGTAGGTGATTTTAACATCCCTAATATTGACTGGGCTGCCTTACTGCTAAAGGATCAGATGGGGAATAATTTGTTAAGTGTGTCCAGGATAGTTTTCTGAAGCTGTATGTGGATGGCCCTACTACAGAAGGAGCTACACTCGACCTCCTCTTAGGAAATGAGGATGGGCAGGTGGTTGATGTGTCAGTGGGGGAGCACTTTGGGACCAGTGACCATAACTCTATTAGCTTTAAGATAGTTATGGAAAAGGATAGGATGGTCCTCAAGTGGGAGGCTTTTAAAAGTGAGATAGGAAGAGTTCAGGGCCGGCATGTTCCTGTTAGATTGAAGGGCAAGGCTGGCAAGTTTAGGGAACCTTGGTTGATGAGGGATATTGAGGGTCTGGTCAGGACAAAGAAGGAGGCAAATGACAGGTGTAGGCAGCTGGGATCAAGTGAGTCCCTCGAGGAGTATAGGGGATGTAGGACTACACTTCTGAAGGAAATTAGGAGGGTGAAAAGGGGCCATGAGATTTCCCTGGCAGATAAGATAAAGGAGAATCCTAAAAGATTCGATAAGTATATTAAGAGTAAAAGGGTAGCTGGGGAGAGAGTAGGTCCCCTTCAGGATCAGTGTGTTTATCTATGTGTGGAGCCACGGGAAATGGGTGAGGTCTTAAATGAATATTTCTCATCTGTATTTACCGTGGAGAAGGTCATGGAAGTTAGTGAATTCAGGGAGGGAACAGCGATATCCTGGAGCATATCAACATCATAAAGAGGAGGTTTTGAAGCACATTAAGGCGGATAAATCCCCAGGGCCTGACCTGGTGTATCCTAGGATGCTATGGGAAGCAAGGGAGGAGATTGCTGGGGCCCTGGCAGAGATTTTTGTATCATCGTTAGCCATGGGTGAGGTACCGGAAGACTGGAGGATAGCTAATGCTGTGCCTTTATTTAAGAAGGGCAGCTGGGATAAGCCAGGGAACTACAGGCCGGTGAGCCTTACATCAGTGGTGGGAAAGTTATTGGAAGGGATTCTGAGACAGGATTTATATGCATTTGGAAAGGCATGGTCGGATTAGGGATAGTCAGCATGGCTTTGTGCGTGGGAAATCATGTCTCAGAAATTTGATTGAATTTTTCGAGGAGGTGACCAAGAGGATTGACGAGGGCAGGGCGATGGATGTTGTCTACATGGACTTTAGCAAGGCCTTTGACAAGGTCCTGCATGTTAGGCCTGTCCAGAAGGTTCTAATACATGGAATCCAGGGTGAGCTGGCCAATTAGATACAAAATTGGCTTGTTGATAGGAGGCAGAGGGTGATAGTGGAGGGTTGTTTTCGAGATTGGAGGCTGGTGACCAGTGATGTGCCACAGGGATCGGTGCTGCACCCTCTGTTGTTTGTCACATATATTAATGACTTGAATGTGAATGTAAGGGGTATGATTAGTAAGTTTGCGGATGGCACCAAAATTGGTGGTATAGTGAACAGTGAAGAAGGTTGTCTAAGGTTACAACAGGATATAGCTAAACTGGGAAAGTGGACAAGGGATTGGCAAATGGAATTTAACGCAGACAAGTATGAAATGATGCATTTTGGGAAGTTAAACCAGGGCAGGACATAGACAATGAATGGCAGGGCCCTGGGGAATGTTCTTGAGCAGAGAGACCTTGGGGTGAAAGTACATAGATCCCTGAAAGTGGCAACACAGGTAGACAGGGTGGTGAAGAAGGCGAATGGCATGCTTGCCTTCATCAGCCGAGGCATTGAGTACAAGAGTTGGGATGTCATGTGACAGTTGTACATCACATTGGTTAGGCCGCATTTGGAGTACTGTGTGCAGTTCTGGTCGCCGCACTCCAGGAAAGATGTGATTAAGCTCGAGAGGGTACAGAAAAGATTGACAAGGATGTTGCCTGGTTTGGAGGACTTGAGTTCCAAAGAGAGATTGGATAGGCTGGGTCTGTTTTCCCTGGAGTGAAGGAGGCTGAGAGGGGACATGATAGAGGTATATAAAATTATGAGAGGCATAGATATGGAGGTAGCCAGAGTCTATTTCCCATGGTAGGGGTGACTAAAACTAGAGGGCATAGATTTAAAGTGAGAGGGAGGAGGTTTAAAGGGGATCAAAGGGGTAAATTTTTCACAATTATAATTGTGGGTATCTGCAATGAGCTGCCTGAGGAGGTGGTGGAGGCAGGAACAGTAGCGACGCAGGACGCAGTGGGCCGAAGGGCCTGTTTCTATGCTGTACCACTCTATGACTCAATGTGCTGATCTGTCAGAGATGAAATATCAGGACAACAGCACAGATTACCTCACTAGTCCTGCATTAGTTTTCAAACATGTGCAAGAAAAACCTTGCAGGCAGAAGTTAGAGCAGTTACACTATGGAATCACCTTTGCATTTAAAGGACCAGAGCAAAAACCGAAGATGGCAGGCGGGCGCTCTAGAGTGGCCCCACAGTTCAACGATGCCTCCCAGCTCACTCTCCTCCAGGCTGTGTGGGCAAGGTGGGAGATCCTTTTCCCCAGCGATGGTGAGAAGAGGCCCTCCTGCCCGACCAAGGCAGCCTGGCTGTAGGTGGCAGAGGAGGCAAGTAGCTGTGGGGCCATCCGGCATCAAAGGGTCCAATGCCGGAAGAGGATGAACGATCATTTCCCAGCTAGCCGGGACCCTCCAGACCTCGTGTGCACAAAGCACGGACACCAAAGTCATCCACTGCCAAAGGACAATCTGATCAGCAGCCTTTCTCCAGTCAGGCTGCTGGCGCAACAGTGGCACCACGAAGGAGCACCTGTAAGCGTTTGTAAGAACCACCGTGACACAAACGATCGACACAAACGGGTCTGCAAGGGTGACACAACACTGTGAAAAGTGCGATCTCTAAATCCTCTTCACTAACTGGTGTATTGCTTTTACTTTGTGAATGAAATGTGCCAGCATGTACCGATCATGTGTCCTCCCATTACATCATTGGCCTTTCAGAACTACCAGTGTTTGGAAAAACATAATTGCCATGCCAGTATTACTCATGTGCGTCTCCATGGATGCAATAACATGGATGATGGCTCAGTCTGCAGATGTGGACTGCTGCACACCAGGTAATCGAGGGTGCTGTGTGGCTTGCAGCGCTCATGGTGGTTCTTATGGAGCAGAGACACTGTGTCTGATAAGCTGCTGCCATGATCCCTAGCTCACTGCTCGCCCTGAAAGTGGAGACTGGGTGCCCTCTGACCTCCCTTGCGCCTTTCCTCTTGTAAGTCCTCAGCGTCCCGAGAGCCCAAGGACGATTCCTGCTGACGTCTCTCCTCATCATGCCAGGCATGCCCCCTATTAGGTGCATAGTTGTGCAGAGGACAGCGAGCAGCAAAGAAAGGAGCTGCCCTTTGCAGCTCGTAGTACAGGGCACCAACCGATCTATCCAGGCACTGGGAGCGCATTTTCAGCATGCCGATCGCCTGCTCACTGGTGGCTCTTGTAGCTCTGTGGCTGACGTTGTATCGCTCCTCTGCAGCAGTGGTGTGGTCTCTCACTGGTGTCAGGAGCCCTTCTCTCCAAGACGCCATCCCTCCATCTGAGCCATTTCAGTGATCAGCAGCAGCTGGGATCCGGGCGTCATGGCAGCTGTCTGAGAAGTGGGCACAGAATTGTATAAAGCGTCTCCGGTGATCACAAACCAGCTGTAACTGGATTGAGAGGATTCCTTTCATGGCATCGTCTGTAGGGAGGGAGGGAGGGAGGGAGGGAGCCCTGATGGCCACATGGGTGCAGCCTCTGAGTGGTCTGCAGCTGCCTGTTGGGTCAGCCTGCGGTGCGTATGGATCCTCAGGAGAAGCGGATCAGACCATGTAGGATGAGCCGTACCCATCTCTACGTGCCAAATAAAGCTGTGTCTGTCACTTTTTCGGAGGTTCCTAACAGGGCAGACATTGTTGACAGGTACATCTGGTGCTTTCATGGATCATCTGTGTGCTGTGGCATGGCGCTGCCTGTCTTAGCTCCCACTAAGAGTGGCACAGCATGACCACATAAAGATTCTTCCAGTTGCATCGATTGCCCTACTAGCTGCATCGATTGCTCCACCAGCCAGGCAAGCTTTACACGCCTACCGTTTAAGGCACCCTTCCCACTCACAGGGTGAATGGAGTGCCATTGTTCCTTCACACACTCAAAAAAACAATGGCACAGAGTGGCCACCGTTTACATTGGATGGGGTGGGGGTATGTGGTATGCAGTACCTCCCTTGATGCCTGCAGAGATGTGCAGCCTGTAATAACATACCCCCTCCCACCTCCCTTCCAATATGCAGAGTGCAGACCCCCCTATAATGCCATCGTCCCTCCGACCTCCCTTCCAGTATTCGATTTACAGAGACTTACCTGCACTGTCTCCGATTGCTCCCTCTTCTGCTGCCCCACCAGCTTCTCTCATTGGTGAATGGGACGGTACGCAAGAGCAGCCCGTTTAGCGAACAACGGGATGGATAATCAGGCAAGTTAAGTAGCGCTTAACATATTTAAATTAGGGGTCCACCACCGAGCAGCGAGGGGGGGCTGCACTGAGGACCCACCGCCACAGGTGATTATAATGCAGTGGTGCTGGCTCCCTTTAAACAATTTTCCGTCAAGACGAATGCAACCTACTTATGGATGGTAATGTGAGTTTAGAGAGTGGTATAGAATTTACAAGGTGCATTAATGATTTCAGAAATTTTCTTGTGTATTGTGCAGGCTTCTTTTCACCCAGTTAAAAACACAGAGTGGGAATGTTAGGTTTGAGAAGAGACATGGCTGTATCAATCTTACAGGATGTGCATGGGGAACAGGAACTTCACTTACCTTGGTCAAACTGCTGTGGTCATTAAAGTATCTTTCAGCACTTTATGGCAGTTTTAGGATGCCTGAAGTTTCAGTGAATGCTTGTGCTACCTATGTCCATTATGATTGGACTATCCCCTGATGGGACTTCCTGTCCTCAGTTCCCAGATGCTGTTCCTTCTTGTCCTCCGCTTAAGTAATATATTATCCACCAACATATCAGGAATATTGTGGATGCTTCCTACTACTGACCCCATCCAAGGCTTTTCCTCCTTCAGTCATCCTTGCAGTCTTTCAGTTCTTGTGGTGCGGTTCCAAAATGGGCAAAAAATGTTGGACCTTAAATCGGCTGCAGCTTTTTAAATGCAGCAGAACAACTTGATTACTACCACCACCCGCCACCACCCCCCAACCCGACAACACCCTCCTGGCCGTCCAGGAAACCAATGACGAGGAGTTTTATTACTGTTGTTATGAAAGAGCTTCCGTTTTTTGTGAAATGTTTTTTGAGGACTCATATTTAAATTGTGGAAATAGATCCATTTTGGAAGACAGAAGATTTCATAGACATTGGACTCTTGGTTTTTGTTGAAAGTTCACTGAAAGGTCACTTGAGATGTTGTGTTTGAAAACAACTTTTACCAGCCATCACATGCCTTAAAATAAATAAACAACAGAAATTTTGGTGACTTGGGGGACATGTTTACTGAGAAGTGACATGTCAAGATTTATGGTTGGTCAAGAGGTCCTGACCTGCTGTTTGGGGTTTCGCTTCTGAGATATTGTTTTGGTTCATTTGGGGTGTGGACTGTCTTTGAAAACAGTTGGAGATCTACCTGCCAAGAGAAAGACACTCAGCTCATCTCTTCCTCTAATTCTTTGAAACGACCCTGTGAATCTACATTGTGATAACTGAAACCCTTGATGTTACGATGCCACGATTCTCCTGGAAAGCCTACCTGACTATTTCTCGACATCTCCAGAATAAAATGCTCCAGAAAAAATCCCAGTGACCTGTCTCCATATGCCCAGATGCCAGAGCAAAATGGACAACTGACATCCTTCCATATCTTTTTTCCTTCAAGAATTAGCAAGTATATGGCCAAAGTGTTCTTTTTTAACTTTATGTTTTGTCAAAGAGCTCTGCAAAGAGAATTTCTTTATTTTTGTCAGCGTGTGTGAATTTGCATGTGGGGTATTTAAAAAGGGAACTTTCATATTTCAATCTGTATGTTAATGCTTTGCTTTGTTACTGGATAAATCTCATTTTCTAATAAACTGATAATTTTGTTGTTTATTAAAGAAACCTGGCTGGTTTATTTTATTCTGGGATAAAATGTAGGGTATTTGATTTATCATATCGGTAACTGGGTAAACATTTAAAATATATTTTGTGACCTGTGGAGAAGTGGAACAAGAAAAGACAGTGCACTCCTCCCACCTCAATCATAACGTATAATTGGGGGCTTTGTGTGGGATAACCCAACGCCATGCAATTGTAGGTGGTGTAATAATAATTGAAAAGGTGAAAAGTTAATAACAGATTTCTTGCGCATTTGAGTAAAGTTTACATTACTGGAATGTCTTTGTCAGTTGCGATGACCTTTCTGGGGAAGGAGGATTTATCCTTGAGTGATTTGAAAATCTTAACCAAGGTTAAGCTAATAGCATTGGCAGCAAAATTGGGATGCGAATTAAAACTAAGAGCTAAGAAAGCAAACAGAATTGAAGTTAATAGCAAAACATTTGCAATTGGAAGAAGAAGGCAATCCAGATGGTAGTTCAGTTGAATTAGCTAGGATTCAGTTACAGATGAAGCAGCTTGATCTTGAAAAAGAAAAAGAAATGAAATAAAAAAACTTGATCTTGAAAGAGACTTGACAGTGAAGAAACTTGAACTTGAAAGAGGAAAGGGCAAAAGAAAGAGAAAGAGTATATGGTTCACCATATTCGTAACCGGGTAAATGTTTGAAATATATGTTGTGACCTGCGGAGAAGTGGAACCAGAAAAAACAGGGCATTCCTCCCACCTCAATTGTAACACTGTAAACTTGCCTGCTTACGTACTCCAGGAAATTTCAGCAGATAAGTGACAGTGTCATGTGGCCAGAAAGAAGACCCTTCCTGCTGCGAATCAACCTAATTAACCAGAGAAAAATCCAGCCCGTGATACTCACAGCCTCTAAGCACATGTAGGCCAAAGAAACTTTTGAAGCATAAGTAATGTGAAGAACAACTAACTTTTACTTTTTAGTTTTGGGGATGTGAGTGATGAGGACGTGTTTTGTTTTGTCCATCCCTAGTTGCCCTGAGAAGGTGGACTGGGATTAGGTAGCGGGGGTGGGGGAATGTTCATCATTATTGTGTTCATCCTACCTAGAAGATATACCACCATTATTAGACATTGAGGAAGAAGTAGAAGTTCAGATAGAAGAAATAAAAAAAAACTTGCATTGCTGTAGCACCTTTTAACATACTAACACATACCAATGCACTTCACAGAGACATTAGAAAACAAAATATACCACAAAGCCTCATAAGAAGAGATGAGGGCAGATGACCAAATGCTTGCTCAGAGGTAGGTTTTAGGCAGTATCTTTAAGGAAGGAAAGAGAGGTAGTGAGGAGGAGAGGTTTAGGGAAGGAATTCCAGAGCTTAGCACCTTGACAGTTGAAGGCACAGCCACCAATAGCAGAACGATTAAAATGGGGGATGTTCAAGAGGCTGGATTTAGAGGAGCGCAGATACCTAGGAGGTTTGTAGGGCTGGAGGAGATTACAGAGATCGGAAGGGGCCAGGGATTTGAAAACAAGGATGAGAATTTTTAAATCGAGGTGTCGTTTAACCGGGAGCCATTGTAGATCAACGAGCACAGGGGCAATAAGTGAACAGATTTGGTACAAGTTAGGACATGGGCAGCAGAGTTTTGGATGATCTCAAGCTTACAGAAGGTAGAGTGTGGGAGACTGGCCAGGAATGTGTTAGAATAGTTATGTCTGGAGACAACAAAGGCATGGATGAGTGTTTCAGCAGCAGAAACGTTGAGGCGGGGCGACAACCCCGAGCTTCCGGTTGCTCGCCATTTCAACATCCCCCCCCCCCCCATCCCCGCTCTCATGCTCACATCTCTGTCCTGGGATTGCTGCAGTGTTCCAGCGAACATCAACGCAAGCTCGAGAACAGCACCTCATTTACCGATTAGGCACATTACAGCCTGCTGGACTGAACATTGAGTTTAATAATTTCAGAGCATGACGGGCCCCCCTTTTTATTTTTAGTTATTTTTTCTTTTTTTTTATTTGTTTATTTTATTTTAGTTTGTTTAGTTTGTTTCTACTGTGCCCACCCACTGCTTTTTTTAATGTTTGTGCTTGCAGCCAGCGCTGTTTATTTTACAGTCAATTGACACCCTCTCTGAACGAATGCTTTGTCTTTCAGCACACGATTGACATACCGTTTGCTTTTGTTCCATGATCTTCTGGTCAGTTATTCTCTGTGACCTTGTCCTTTCAACATCTTCTCTTTTGTTACCTCTTGCCCGACTCCCGCTTTACTTGCTTAAAACCTTTTGCATTTCTAATATTTGTCAGTTCTGATGAAGGGTCACTGACCAGAAACGTTAAATCTGCTTCTCTCTCCACAGATGCTACCAGATCTGCTGAGTACTTCCAGCATTTACATAGAACATAGAACATTACAGCGCAGTACAGGCCCTTCAGCCCTCGATGTTGCGCCGACCTGTGAAACCATCTGACCTACACTATTCTTGTTTTTATTTTATAAATTGGTTCCTTGTTAAAGGTAGAGACAGACATATCTATCAGTAGTAAAACTGATTACAAAATATTCAGGAGGGATGAAGCTTTTAAAAGAGGGGAGGTATATTAATGAAAATTTCATTATAGCACTAGAAAATAAGGACGCATAAAGGGGTTGTGCATAAAGCTGAATCAGTTTGACTACAGTTAAGGAATAAGAAGGGAATTATTACTCTGTTGGGAGCGTATTATAGACCATTAAATAGGGGAACGGAGGCAGAGGAAAAGAAAAGTATAGAAATTTGAGAGGGATCTTTATGACTCAACAAAAAGGTAAGAGCGATGTATAGAGGGGGAATGTTCTTCAATAGACTCATATTTTTAGCCCAACAGAAACGAGGTTGTGATACAACTTGTTCCAGGAAATGAAATGGAAGGGTTAGGTAATGTGTGGGTGTCGAAACACTGGAGAATTTATGACCATGACATAATTAGCTTTGCGATAAGAACTGAAAGGGTGAAGGAACAGTTAAAGTTGAAATTACTTGTCCGAAGTGGCTCATCACCACATTCTCGAGGGCAATTAGGGATGGGCAATAAATGCTGGCCGAGCCAGTGACGCCCACATCCTGTGAAAGAATTTTAAAAATTAAACAAATTTCAATCAGATAGCGATGGAATTTACCAATTTAAACCAGAAAGAAAAATGGCAAGTAAGATGGTGGACATTCAATAGGAAACTTTCAAACAGGAGGTGATTAGGGTTCAAACTAGACAGATAACCACAAGAAATTAAAGGGGTGCCCCAAGACATGGAATTCCATGGGTAGCAGAAAAATTAAAATGTTAAAAGAGCCAAATGGCAAATCTGTGGACAATTATCCAAAAAAACCTCAAATGGTGTATAAAAATATGGAGAAGAAGCAAGAAGGAGTGTAGAGAGACTAAGTATGGGTATGAAGAAAGACTGGAAACTAAAATAAAGGGAATAATAAAAAAGATTTTCTTAACACATCGAAGCATTCTTGGACAAGCTGAACTTATACAAATCATTGGTTAAGTTACAGTTAGGATTTAATGGAGAATTCTGCTCTGGCAGTCCCAGTACAATCTGAGAGTCCATGTCAGGAAATTGTGCACCTCAGTTATAGTTTTTTGCCGATTAATTTCAATGTTTAGAAATAATGGGTGGGGTGCACACATTCATAATTCATGTGCTCACTCATTAACAGCAGTAATGAAACAGTAAATGTTCCCTCTAAGTTATCTATTTCAGATACTGACCTTAAGAAGCACATCAAGAGCATGAAACAATTGAACCTGTGTTGAGGGTTTGGCCTCTGTTGCCTTCCTGCCCTTCTTTCCTCTCCTGTGCACTCCTGATGCCTGGGGCTCTGCCATTCCAGTGAAGGGTGTTGTCCCTCACTTGGTCCAAAATCTTGAAGTCAAGTCCCCATTGACAGTTGGAACCCTCATTCTGCGAGACCAAGGTGGACCTGTGAGGAGACAGGCACTGGCGAGCGGGAGTTCCAGCGGCTTCAAAGAGGCTGTGAGAGGCCAGGGAAAGAGCAAGACCAAGACGGACCTTGGAGGAGACAGGCACCGGCGAGCTGGAATTTCAGCGGTTTAAAAGAGGCTGTGAGAGGCCAGGGAAAGACCAAGACCAAGGCAGACCTTTGAGGAGACAGGCACCGCAAGCGGGAATTCTAGTGGCTTAAAAAAGGCATACTCTCACACACTGTCACAGGAACAGCGAGAGAGTTCCACGATTGACGTCACAGTTCAGAAAGTGAGCGTTGCAAGGGGAGGCAGCTGATTGGTCAGTAGGAACAGGTGGGTATTTGTACCCTTTTTTACTACCTTCAATAGCTGAAGTAAAAGTAAAGGTAGGATTTTAGGTTGTAGTAGATAGTGTTTGGAGTAGAATAAGGTCCCTAGCTTAATTAGTACCCTAAATTAAAGGGAGTAACTAAGGAGCTTAATTGAAGGCTAAGTCATAGCAGGAGAGCTCAGCCCTGTGGCATGCTCCTCCTGTGCTATGTGGGAAATTCGGGACACTGCCAGTGTCCCTGGCAACCATGTGTACAGGAAATGTGTCCAGCTGCAGCTACTGGCTGACCGCATTGCGCAGCTGGAGCTGCGGATGGATTCACAGTGGAGCATCCACAATGCTAAGGACGTCGTGGATAGCAAGTTTCGCAAGGTACTCTTTTTTAGCCTCCTTGTCTCGAGAGACAATGGGTAAGTGCCTAGAGGTGGTCTGTGGTTTGTGAAGCAGTGCCTGGAGTGGCTATAAAGGCAGATTCTTCCACAGGATCTGCAGATAAAATTGGTTGTCGGGGTTGTTACACGGTCATCTGCGAACTTACTGATCATACCTCCAATATTCACATCTAAATCATTAATGTACATTACAAACAGCAAAGGTCCCAGCACCGATCCCTGTGGTACACCACTGGTCACAGTCTTCCAATCGCAAAAACAACCCTCGACCATCACCCTCTGCCTCCTCACACTTAGCAACTTCCTATGGTCCTACAATCAATTGTATATTCCCTTGCATCGTTAGTCCTCCCAAAATACATCACCTCACACTTCTCAGGATTAAATTCCATTTGCCACTTCTTTGCCCATCTTACCAGTCCATCTATATCGTCCTGTAATCCAAGGCTTTCCTGCTCACTATTTACGTACCACCAATTTTCATGTCATCTGCAAACGTATTGACCATACCTCCTATAGTCACGTCCAATTCATTAATGTACACTACAAACAGCAAGAGTCCCAGCACTGATCCCTGCGGTACATGACTGGTCGCAGGCTTCCACTCGCAAAAACAGCCCTTGGCCATCACCCTCTGCCTCCTGCCACTAAGTCAATTTTGGATCCAATTTGCCAAATTGCCCTGGATCCCATGGGCTCTTACACTCTTAACCAATCTCGCATGCCAGACCTTATCAAAAGCCTTACTGAAGTCCATGTAGACTACATCAACTGCCTTCCCTTCATCTACATATCTAGTCACCACCTCGAAAAATTCAATCTAGTTTGTTAGACACGATCTCCCCCTGACAAAGCCATGCTGACTATCCCTGATTAATCCCTGCCTCTCCAAGTGGAGATTAATCCTGTCTCTCAGAATTTTTTCCAGTAGTTTCCCAACCACTGATGTTCGACTCACTGGCCTGTAATTACCTGGTTTATCCCTGCTACCCTTCTTGAATAATGGTACCACATTCGCTATCCTCCAGTCCTCTGGCATCCCTCCTGTAGCCAGAGAGAATTTGAAAATTTGTGTCAGAGCCCCTGCAATCTCCTCCCTTGCCTCACATAACAGCCTGGGATACATCTCATCTGGACCTGGGGATTTATCCACTTTTAAGCCCACTAAATCAGCTAATACTTCCTCCCTTTCAATGCTAATTTGTTCAAGTATATCACAATCCCCCTCCCTGATCTCGACACCAACATCGTCTTTCTCCATGGTGAACACAGATGAAAAGTAATCATTTAAAACCCACCTATGTCCTCTGGCTCCACACACAGATTGCCACTTTGGTTCCTAATAGTCCCTACTCTTTCCCTAGTTATCCTCTTGCCCTTGATATACATAAAATGCCTTGGGATTTTCCTTTATCTTGCCCGCTAGTGTTTCTTCATGTCCCCTCTTCCCTCTCCTAATTGCTTTTTTAAGTGTCCCCCTACACTTTCTATACTCCTTTAGGGTCTCTGCTGTTTTCAGCGCTTTGAATCTGCCATAAACCTCCTTTTTTCCCTTATCCAATCCTCTATATCCCTTGACATCCAGGGTTCCCTGGACTTGTTGGTCCTACCCTTCACCTTTACGGGAACATATTGGCCCTGAACTCTCACTATTTCCTTTTTGAATGACTTCCACTGGTCTGATGTAGACTTTCCTATAACTAGCTGCTCCCAGTCCACTTTGGCCAGATCCTGTTTTATCAAATTAAAATCGACCTTCCCCCAGTTCAGTACTTTTATCTCCAGTCCCTCTTTGTCCTTTTCCATAACTACCTTAAATCTTACAGGGTTATGGTCACTATCCCCAAAATGCTTCCCCACTGACACTTCTACCACTTGTCCAGCTTCATTCCCTCGGATTAGGTCCAGTACCCCCGCTTTTCTCGTAGTACTTTCTACGTGCTGGCTCAAAAAGCTCTCCTGGATGCACTTTACGAATTCCATCCCTTTAAGCCTTTTGCACGAAGACGCTCCCAGCTGATATTGGGGATGTTGTTATTATTATTACCCTAATATTTTTACACCTCTCTGAGATTTGTGTACATATCTGTTCCTCTATTTCTCCCTGACTGTTTGGTGGCCTGTGGTACACTCCCAGTCAAATGATTGCCCCCTTTTTGTTTTTAAGTTCTACCCATATGGCCTTATTTGAGGAACCTTCTCAGATATCATCCATCCTTACTGCAATATTTGACTCCTTGATCAACAGTGCAATGCCACCTCCTCTTTTACACCCTCCCTGTCATGCCAGGATATTCTATACCCTGGAATATTGAGCTGCCAGTCTTGCCCTTCCCACAACCATGTCTCTGTGATAGCAATTATATCATATTCCCATTTGTTAATCAATGCCCTCAATTCATCTGCCTTACTAGTAAGTATCCTTGCATTAAAATAGATCCAATCCAGCTTGCAATATTCGCTTATGCCTTAACAGGTCTATATTTGCTCTTCCTTCCAGACTGACTCAGTTTCTCTTCTATATTTGACTGTGCATCACCCCCTCCTGTACCTCCACTCTGTATCCCATCCCCCTGGCAAACTACTTTAAATCCCCCCCAACAGCATTAGCAAACCTCCCAGCAAGGATGTTGGTCCTATCCCGGTTCAGGCTCTCTGGTTCTAGCTGCGAGGGGGATGGTCTTACTGGGGGGACAACTCTGCTTACGTGAAGGGAGAGGGGATGGTGTTACTGGGGGTACAACTCTGCATATGTGAAGGGAGGTGGGAGAGGAAGGGCATTAAAGGGGACACAGCTCTGCATATGTGTCGGGAGGTGGGAGTGGGAATGCAGTATAGGGGGCACAACTCTGCAGGCATTATGAGAGCTACTGCGTACCCTCCCTCTGTAATGGGGGGCACTCTGAACCATTGAATGTTTGTGTAAGTGAAGGAGCAATGGCACTCCAGGAACCCTATGCGTGGGAAGCGTGCCATAAACAGCAGGCATTTAAAGGTAATCTGGCTTCTGGGCCAATCGCTGCAACTGCTACAATCTGAATGTGGTCATATTATGCCAATCTTAGTGGAAGTTGGAATGACCAATACACTGCAATGCCACATAATTGATGCCTGAAAGCAATAAAGCCCATGATGTACCAGTCAACATCCATCTCTGTCCTGTTAGGTACCTTCGAAGAAACGAAGGAACCGAGTTTACTTGCAACTTGGAGATGGGGATGGTTCACTCTACATTCATTGATCTGCTTGTCGTGAGGAGCCAAATGCACCGCAGGCAAAACCAACAGGCAGGTGCAGCCCATGTGGAAGCCCTCAGTCGTAAGCACAGCCCCCAAAGCAAACTTGCCAATACAGAATGTCGCGCATCTACAGGTCCCACATGACATACCTGCAGTTGTCAAAGGGCCAGTGTCAAAGGCGACTGCGGATGTCGAGAAAGGCCGTGACACATCTCTGTGCCCTGCTCAATAATGATTTGCAACCAATGGGCTTCAGTGGTCATCCTATGCCTCTGGTCCTCGTAGCGATAGCGGCTCTTAACTTCTACGCCTCTGTATCATTTCAGGGACCCACCAGAGGCCTCCCGCAGGGCGACCAGCTGCATACCTCAACTGAAAGGGCTTCCACTCACTCTATGTGCAGCTTGTATAGGATCACCGGAAACGCTTCATGCAAATCTGTGCCTGCTTTCCAGGCAGATGCCCCGACGCCTCCATCCTGCACTAGTCCCAGGTCCCATTGCTGTTCACTGAACTGGCTCAGATGGAGGGGTGGCTTCTTGGAGACAAGGGCTACCCCTTGCAGACATGGTTCCTGTTGCTGATGAGTAAGCCCACCAGTGATGAGGAGTAGATGTACAACACCAGCCACAGTGCGACAAGAGCCACCATTGAGCATGCATTCAGCATACTGAAAATGCCCTTCTGCTGCCTGGATAGATCGGGTGGTGCCCTACAGTACGAGCCAGAATGTGTAGCACGTATCATTGCTATTTGCTGTGCTCTGCACAACCACGCACTCTATAGGGGGGGACACCTTACAAGATGAAGACAGACATGAGCATGACTCCTCCATGGACGATGAGAACACAGAGGGCTTGCAGCAGGAAAGGCACATTGGAGGATGGAGAGCATCCAGGCAGTGCATGCAGGGCAAGCAGCGAGCAGCTCGTTTCTACCTCTTTCCTAAAATCCATAAACAGGACTGTCCTGGCAGACGCATTGTCTCAGCCTGTTCCTGCCCCACTGAACTCATTTCTTCGTATCTTTTCTCCCCTGGTCCATTCTCTTCCCACCGACATCTGTGACTCTTCTGACGCCTGACATCATTTTGACAATTTCCAGTTTCCTGGCCCCTACCGCCTCCTCTTCACTATGGACGTCCAATCTCTCTACACATCCAGTTCCCACCAGGATGGTTTGAGGGCTCTCAGCTTCTTCCTTGGAACAGAGAATCAACCAGTCCCCATCCAATACCACCCTCCTCCACTTGGCTGAACTTGTTCTCACATTGAACAACTTCTCCTTCAACTCCACTCACTTCCTTCAAGTAAAAGGGTTTGCTATGGGTACCCGCATGGGTCCTAGTTATGCGTGTCTTTTTGTGGGATATGTCGAACATTCCTTGTTCCAGTCCTACTCAGGCCCCCTCCCCAACTCTTTTTCCGGCACATTGATGACTGTATCAGTTCTGTTTCCTGCTCCCGCCCCGAACTGGAAAACTTTCTAAACATTGCTTCCAATTTCCACCCTTCTCTCACCTTTACATGGTCCATCTCCGACACTTCCCTTCCCTTCCTCAACTTCTCTGTCTCCATCTCTGGGGATAGGTGGTCTACTAATATTCATAATAAGCCCACCGACTCCCACAGCTACCTCGACTACACTTCTTCACAACCTGCCTCCTGTAAGGACTCCATTCCATTCCCCCAGTTTCTTTGTCTCCAACGCATCTGCTCTGCTGACGCAACCTTATGTCTGATATGTCTTCCTTTTTCCTCAACCGAGGATTCCTCCCCACTGTGGTTGACAGGGCCCTCAACCGTGTCCGGCCCAATTCCCGTACCTCTACCCTCACTCCTTTCCCTTCCTCCCAGAACCACGACAGGGTTTCCCTTGTCCTCACTTTCCACCCCACCAGCCTCTACATCCAAAGGATCATCCTCTGCCATTTCTGCAACCTCCAGCGTGATGCCACGACCAAACGCATCTTCCTCTCCTCTCCCCTGTCAGCATTCCAAAGGGATCATTCCCTCCGTGACACCCTGGTCCACTCCTCCATTAGCCCCAACACCTCGTCCCCTTCTCCGGCACCTTCCCATCTAATCGCAAGAAGTGGAATACCTGCACTTTTAATTCCTCTCTCTTCACTATCCCAGGCCCCAAACACTCCTTTCAGGTGAAGCGGCAATTTACTTGCACCTCTTTCAATTTAATATACTGTATTCGCTGCTCACAATGTGGTCACCTCTACATTGGGGAGACCAAACGCAGATTGGGTGATCGCTTTGTGGAACACTTCCTCTCAGTCCGAAATCATGACTCCGAGCTTCCGCTCGCTTGCCATTCCAACACACCCCCCTGCTCTCATGCTCACATATCGGTCCTTGTCTTGCTGCAGTGTTCCAGTGAACATCACCACAAGCTCGAGGAACGGCATCTCGTTTACCGATTAGGCACGCTGCAGCCTGCTGGACTGAACATTGAGTTCAATAATTTCAGAGCATGACGGGACCTCCCCCCTCCACCCCCCCCCCCCCCCCTTTTATTTTCAGTTATTTTTTTCTTTTTTCTTTTTATTTTATTTTATTTCAGTTTGTTTCATCATTCATTTTTCTCACCATGTGCCTGCCCACTCTTTTTTTCATGTTTGTGCTTTGGGTCAGGTCTGTTCATTTTTCTGTCCATTAACACCCTCTCTGCACTAACACTTTGTCTTTCAACACACCATTATCATAGCATTTGCCTTTGCTCCATGACCTTTTGGTCAGTTATTCTCTGTGACGCTGTCCTATCAACCCCGTACCTTTTGTTATCTCTTGCCCTACCCCCGCTTTGTTTGCTTAAAACCTATTACATTTCTAATCTTTGCCAATTCTGTTGAAGGGTCACTGACCTGAAATGTTAACTCTGCTTCTCTCTCCACTGATGCGGACAGACCTGCTAAGTATTTCCAGCATTTCTTGTTTTTATTCTTCTCAGTATCTATCCTGGCAAGCCTGCTCAAAACCCTGAATGATTCAATAATATCACCTCTCATTCTTCTAAATTCCAATGAGTATAGGCCCAACCTGCTGAACCTTCCTCACAAAACAAACCCTTCAACCCAGGAATCAAACTCGTGAACCTTCTCTGAGCTGCCTCCAATGCACGTATATCCTTGCTTAAATAAGGAGACCAGGTGTAGTCTCACCAACGTCCTGTACAGCTTTAGCAAGACTTCCCTACTTTTAGACTCCATCCCCCTTGCAATAAAGACCAACATTCCATTTGCCTTCTTAAGAACTTACTATATCTACATGCTAACGTTTTGTGATTCACTTATGAGGACACCCAGATACCTCTGTACTGCAGCATTCTGTGATCTCTCTCCATTTAAATAACATTCTGCTTCATCCTACCAACTCAATATGCTCACTTTTTCCCATATTCCCATATACGACATCTGCCGAATATTTGTCCACTCACCTAACCTATTTATATTTCTTTGCAGACTCTTTATGTTCTCACAACTTGCTTTCCCACCTGTCTTTGTATTGTCCGCAAATTTGGCTACAATACATTGTGTCCTTTCATCCAAGTTATTAATACAGATGGTAAATAGTTGAGGCCCAACACTAATCCCTGTGGCAAACCACTAGTTACAAGTTGCCAACCTGAAAATGACCCATTTATCCTGACTCTCTGTTTCTTGTAAGTTCGCCATTCCTCTATCCATGCTAATATATTAGCCCAACACCATGAGCACGTATCTTGTGCAGTCACCTTTTATGCGGTACCTTATCGAATGCCTTTTGGAAATCTAAATACACTGCATCTACTGGTGCTCCTTTATCACCACCGCCCCCCCCCCCCTCCCACTTGCTACATCCTCAAATAACTCTAATAAACTTGTCAAACATGATTTCCCTTTCATAAAACCATGTTGACTGTTCTTGATTATACAATGATTTTCTAAATATCCTGCTACTACTTCCTTAATAGTGTATTCCAGCATTTTCCCAATAACAGATGTTAGGCTAACTGGGCTATTGTTTCCTGCTTTCTGTCTCCCTTGAATAGGGGCATTACATTTGTGGCTTTCCAATCGGCAGGGACTTTTCCACAATCCAGGGAATTTTGGAAGATTACAATCAATGCATTCACTATCTTCGCAGACACTTCTTTTAAGATGCTGAGATGCAGGCCATCAGGTCCAGGGGACTTCACAACCTTTAGTCCCATTAGTTTTCCTAGTAGCTTTTCTCCAGTGATACTGATTGTGTCAAGTTCCTCCTTTCCTTTTGCCCCTTGATTTTCTACTATTGTTAGGATGCTTTCTGTGTCTTCTACCATGAAGTCAGAGACAAAATATTTGTTCAAAGTCTCTGCCATTTCCTTTCCGAATAATGTTTACCATTATTAATTCCCCATTCTCATCCTCTAAAGGACAAATGTTTATTTCAGCTACTCTCTTCCTTTTTATGTACTTGTACAAACTCTTGCTATGTGTTTCTATATTATTTGCTTGTTTGCTGTCATATTCTAATTTTGCCCTGTTAATTTTCTTTTAGTCATTTCAGTTTTAATTTTTTTTTAGGGTAGGGTAGCATAGTGGTTGTACTAATGTGCTAGTAGTCCAAAGGCCTGCATTAGTGATCTAGAGACAGCAGCCGGGGTATTTAAATTCAATTAATTAAATAAAATTTGGAATTAAAAAACCAGTATCAGTAATGATGACCACAATATTACCAGATTATTGTAAAAACCTATCTGGATCATTGATATCCCGTTAAGGAAAGAAATTTTCTGCCCTTATCCAGTCTGGCCTGTATGTGATTCCAGACTCACAGCAATATGGCTGACTCTTCACTGCCCTCTGAAATGGCCAAACAAGCCACTCAAACTGCGATGGTTGCCGTGTTTCAAAGGTGGCTCACTGCCATCTTCTCAAGGCCAAGGGATAGGCAATGAATGTTAGCCTTGCCAGCATTGCCCACGTCCCATCATTGAATAAAAGAAATTAATTAGAAGGGGCTGATTTTAGCTAAGGAAGGGATGGCCGGCTAGGTATTGTGCAAAGCAAGTTTACAATTAAATGTTACATCACTTTATATATAGAATTACATAAAATGTACAAATGGGCCATTCAGACAGACTGGTCTATGCTGCTGTTCACACTCCACATGAGACCATTCCCACCCTAATCACTTAAGTCTAACAACATATCCTTCTATTCCTTTCTTCCGCATTTGTTTACCTAGCTTCTCCTTAAATGTATCTGTGCTATTCGACTCAATTACTTCTTGTGGTAATGCAGCAGAGCAAAGTGGTTTGTTGATAATCTATGTTATGCACTCACCATCTAATTCCCAAAGGTTATCTGAAATGGTTATATGATAGATGATTAATCCTTGATTACAGTACATGAAGCACATTTGCTATTTCCTTCTACCATGATATATTATCTGTATAATAAAAAGACCTAATTTGAATAAAACAACTCCTGTAAATGTCAATGTTTGCATTGTAAAGTTTAATTCAGCGCTATAATCTCAACGTAAAATACACATAATTTACACAAGTTTCAGTTTATCTTATCACATAAAACTTCTGAGGAAATATGTTACTATGTAATCACCCCAGACACACATCATTCTTTATATACTTTGTAGGCCAAATCAAAATTAGTTCATGCGAAAGTTCAGATGTTGATAATTACAAGCATTTTTCAGGAAGGACATTTAGCGAATTCCATCCATTAACAGTCACATGAGAACTTACTTTACATGGTCTTTATACTGTGCCTCTTCCAAGAATCCAATATTCATGTGTCTTAAACACATGTGTTAGCAGTCTATTCCACACTCATGCTTGGAGCATGGGTTGATTGGATGATCAAAATAAAGAATCTAGATTTTTTTTCCTCCTTCATAACCTACAACTGCTGAAGGTCCATCTCGCCTGCCCCATATAAATGGAATGCCTTGTTCATCACAATACATACAATCTCCATATGGAAGCCTGGGAATCTCCTGAGATAAAACAGATAGAAACCCAGACCAATTAGGGAAAAAAGGCTGGAAAATTCCTCTATGACCCTCTTAGGCGATTGAAACTAATCCAAGAGACCACTCAGGCCCTGATTAATGTTATTATGGTAATGATCTCTTGTACAATATGATCTCTGCTTGAGCCAGAAACAGGTCCATCTCTCGCATGAAGGAATTCAAATCAGTGTTACCCGCACGAGCCGGCAGCATGTTCCACATGTCCGCTATTCTCTGGGAAAATAATCACCTCCTAACATCTAACCAACTACTGGCCTGACATATGATATAGATTGTGACCCCTGGTCCTCTGTAATCTATTTAGTTGAAAGAAATTGTCTACACAAACACAATCTAATCCCTTCATCATTTTACAAACCTCAATCAAACCACCCCTAAATTTGCACTTCTCTGGAGTGTAGAAACCCAACTCTTTGGTAACTTTAAATTAGGGCTTTAAATTAGGAATTAATCTTGTCGCTTTCCCCTGCACCCTTTCCCAAGCCTCAATATTACCCTCCACATGAACATAAGAACATAAGAAATAGGAGCAGGAGTAGGCCATTCAACCCCTCAAGCCTGCCCCACCATTCAATAAGATCATGGCTGATCTGTCCCAGGCCTCAATTCCTCTTTTGGGCCTGCTCTGCATAACCCTCGACTCCCCGAGATTTCAAAATTCTATCTACCTCCTCCTTAAATACATTTAGTGACATGAGGAAACTAAACCTGAACACAATTTTCGAACGCAAACCGAACCAAGATTTTGCACATGGACAAAACAATATGCTTTGTTTAAAGTGACTTATTGTAAATATACATTACCACCCTATTTGTTCTAGCTATTGCTTCATGGCATTGGTATTTGCCACAACATTTAAATCTTTTTCTTTCTCCACCAAATTTAGTTCTTCTCCCTGAACAGTGTACCTATTTTCAGCATTCACCCTGCCCACATGCATAAAACTACAATTTTCTAGGTTAAGTAACATTTGCCACCATGGGCTCAATCCCTCAGCGCATCTAGATCCACTTGTAGTAGTTCTATATCGTCTATAGTCCTGACCTATTGCACATATCTTCGTATCAGCTGTAAACCGGTAGATAATTTCTCGAACTCCTACATCAATATCATTCAGGAAAATAATAAATAATAATGATCCTAACTTTACAGCCAACTGTGGGACCTTCTTATATCTGTACAGCAGCCAGGAGGCCTCCAGTCACAAATACCTAACAAGGTTGAGGAAAAGAATGGCAGATATCCTTTTGTGTCCTCTTGGCCTTGCTGCCTGTCTCTCTCAGCTGCTCTAATTGGAGGGTCTCTAATGGGGAGAAGCTCTCCACTGGTTGAATTCATGTCCAGCACCAAGGGCGTTGCGCCAAAGTTGGGAGAGCTGTCCCATAGACAAGTCAAGCAACAGCCTGCCATAGTCATACTCATGTAATCATACCTTACAATGTCCCAGACACCACCATCACCATCCCTGGGTATGTCCTTTCCCACCGTCAGGTCAGACCCAGTAGAGGTGACTGCACAATGGTATACAGTTGGCAGGGAGTGGCCCTGGGAGACCTCTACATTGACTCCAGAGCCCATGAAGTCTCATGGTGTCAGGTTCAACATGCACAAGGAAACCTCCTGCCGAATGCCACCTACCGCGCTCCCCCCACAAACCGCCCCCCACCCCCCAACTCAGCTGATGAATCAGTACTCCTCCATGTTGAACACCACCTGGAGGAAGCACTAAAGCTGGCAAGGGTGCAGAATGTACGCTGGGTGGGGGACTTCAATGTCCATCATCAAGAGTGTCTCGGTCGCACCACCACTGACTGAGCTGGCTGATTCCTAAAGGACATAGCTGCTAGACAGGGTCTTCAGCAGGTGGTGAGGGAAACAACAAGAGGGAAAAACATACTTGACCTCGCCCTCACCAATCTGCCTGCCACAGATGCATCTGTCCATGACAGTATTGGTAGCAATGACCACCGCACAATCCTTGTGGAGACCAAGTCTCGTCTACACATTGAGGATAAACTCCATCGTGTT